>NC_064641.1:967687431-967987949 GCF_023864345.2 Schistocerca serialis cubense
CTTCTTAGAGTCAGTGCTTTGATCTTTTCCTGTGAGGCCAGTATTAGTTTCCGATACACCACTGCAGGTTCAATGTATTCCTTGGACCTTCACATTGACGCTGAAACACAGAAATCGCATCGGAACTAAATACAAAAGGCACAATGCCGCCTTAAGTACAAGAACACAGACTCTTCTTACAGTCTGTGCTTTGAGTATTCCCTGTGAGACCAGTATTAGTTTCCGATACACCACTGCAGGTTCAATGTATTTCTTGGACTTTCACATTGCCGAAGAAACACAGAAATCGCATCGGAATTAAATACAAAAGGCACAATGCCGTCTTAAGAACAAGAATAAAGGCTCTTCTTACAGTTGGTGCTTTGAGCATTCCCTGTGAAACCAGTATTAGTTTCCGATACACCACTGCACGGTCAATGTATTCCTTGGACTTTCACATTGACGATGAAACACAGAAATCGCATCGGAATTAAATACAAAAGGCACAATGCCGCCTTAAGTACAAGATTAGAGACTCTTCTTACAGTCGGTGCTTTGAGCATTCTCTGTGAGACCAGTATTACTCTCTGATACACCACTGCAGGTTCAATGTATTCCTTGGACATACACAATGACGATGAAACACTGAAATTAGATCGGAATTAAATACAAAAGACACAATGCCGCCTTAATGCAAGAAGAGTGAGACCTCTTAGAGTCCATTCTTTGATACTTTCCTGTGAGTCCAGTATTAGTTTCCGATACAACACCGCAGGTTCAATGTATTCCTTGGACCTTCACATTGACGATGAAACACAGAAA
The DNA here is from genome assembly GCF_023864345.2 of Schistocerca serialis cubense. Taxonomy (NCBI): domain Eukaryota; kingdom Metazoa; phylum Arthropoda; class Insecta; order Orthoptera; family Acrididae; genus Schistocerca; species Schistocerca serialis. The sequence goes on from NC_064641.1 coordinate 967,688,233, forward strand.
TCGCATCGGAATTAAATACAAAAGGCACAATGCCGCCTTAAGTAGAAGAATAAAGGCTCTTCTTACAGTCGGTGCTTTGAGCATTCCCTGTGAGAACAGTATTAGTTTCCGATACACCACTGCAGGTTCAATGTATTCCTTGGACCTTCACATTGACGATGAATCACTGAAATCGCATCGGAATTAAATACAAAAGGCACAATGCCGCCCTAAGTACAACAATAGAGACTCTTCTTACAGTCGGTGCTTTGAGCATTCCCTGTGAGACTAGTATTAGTTTCCGATACACCAATGCAGATTCAATGTATTCCTTGGAGCTTCACATTGACGATGAAACACAGAAATCGCATCGTAATTAAATACAAAATGCACAATGCCGCCTTAAGTGAGGGAGTAGAGACTCTTATTACTGTCGTTCCTTTGAGCATTCCTTGTGAGACCAGTATTAGTTTCCGGTACACCACTGCAGGTTCAATGTATTCCTTGGACATTCACATTGACGATGAAACACTGAAATTACATTGGAATTAAATACAAAAGGCACAATGCCGCCTTAAGTACAAGAACACAGACTCTTCTTACAGTCGGGGCTATGAGCTTTCCCTGTGAGACCAGCATTAGTTTCCGATACACCACTGTAGATTCAATGTATTCCTTGGACCTTCACATTGATGATGAAACACAGAAATGGCATCGGAATTAAATACAAAAGGGACAATGCCGCCTTAAGTGCAAGAAGAGTGAGACTTCTTAGAGTCTGTGCTTTGATCCTTTCCTGTGAGACCAGTATTAGTTTCTGATACACCACTGCAGGTTCAATGTATTCCTTGGACCTTCACATTGACGGTGAATCAGAGAAATCGCATCGGAATTAAATACAAAAGGCACAAAGGCGCCTTAAGTACAAGAATAGAGACTCTTCTTACAGTCGGTGCTTTGAGCATTTCCTGTGAGTCCAGTAGTAGTTTCCGATACACCACTGCAGATTCAATGTATCCCTTGGAGCTTCACATTGACAATGAAACACAGAAATCGCATCGGAATTAAATACAAAAGGCACAATGCCGCCTTAAGTGAGGGAGTAGAGACTCTTCTTACAGACGTTGCATTGAGCATTCCCTGTGAGACCAGTATTCGTTTCCGATACACCACTGCAGGTTCAATGTATTCCTTGGACATTCACATTGACGATCAAACACTGAAATTACATTGGAATTAAATACAAAAGGCACAATGCCGCCTTAATTGCAAGAGGAGTGAGACTTCTTAGAGTCAGTGTTTGATCTTTTCCTGTGAGACCAGTATTAGTTTCCGATACACCACTGCAGGTTCAATGTATTCCTTGGACCTTCACATTGACGCTGAAACACAGAAATCGCATCGGAATTAAATACAAAAGGCACAATGCCGCCTTAAGTACATGAACTCAGACTCTTCTTACAGTCTGTGCTTTGAGCATTCCCTGTGAGACCAGTATTAGTTTCCGATACACCACTGCAGGTTCAATGTATTTCTTGGACTTCCACATTGCCGAAGAAACACAGAAATCGCATCGGAATTAAATACAAAAGGCACAATGCCGTCTTAAGAACAAGAATAAAGGCTCTTCTTACAGTTGGTGCTTTGAGCATTCCCTGTGAAACCAGTATTAGTTTCCGATACACCACTGCACGTTCAATGTATTCCTTGGACCTTCACATTGACGATGAAACACAGAAATCGCATCGGAATTAAATACAAAAGGCACAATGCCGCCTTAAGTACAAGATTAGAGACTCTTCTTACAGTCGGTGCTTTGAGCATTCCCTGTGAGACCAGTATTACTCTCTGATACACCACTGCAGGTTCAATGTATTCCTTGGACATACACAATGACGATGAAACACTGAAATTAGATCGGTATTAAATACAAAAGACACAATGCCGCCTTAATGCAAGAAGAGTGAGACTTCTTAGAATTCTTTCATTGATACTTTCCTGTGAGTCCAGTATTAGTTTCCGATACACCACTGCAGGTTCAAAGTATTCCTTGGACCCTCACATTGACGATAAAAAACAGAAGTTGCATCGGAATTAAATACAAAAGGTACAATTCCCCCTTAAGTACAAGAATAGAGACTCTTCTTACAGTCGGTGCTTTGAGCATTCCCTGTGAGACCAGTATTAGTGTCCGATACACCACTGCAGGTTCAATGTATTCCTTGGACCTTCACATTGACGATGTAACACTGAAATCGCATCGGAATTAAATACAAAAGGCACAATGCCGCCTTAAGTACAGCAATAGATGTTCTTCTTACAGTCGGTGCTTTGAGCATTCCCTGTGAGACCAGTATTGGTTTCCGATACACCACTGCAGGTTCAATGTGTTGCTTGGACATACACATTGACGATGAAATACTGATAATAACATCGGAATTAAATACAAAAGGCACAATGCCGCCTTAAGTGCTAGAGGAGTGGGACTTCTTAGAGTCTGTGCCTTGATCCTTTCCTGAGAGACAAGTATTGGTTTCCGATACACCACTGCAGGTTCAATGTATTCCTTGGACTTTCACATTGACCATGAAACACTGAAATCGCATCGGAATTAAATACAAAAAGCACAATGCCGCCTTACTTACAAGAATAGATTCCCTTCTTACAGTCGGTGCTTTGAGCATTCCCTGTGAGACCAGTAATAGTTTCCGATACACCACTGCAGGTTCAATGTATTCCTTGGACGTCCACATTCACGGTGAAACACAGAAATTGCATCGGAATTAAATACAAAAGGCACAATGCCGACTTAAGTGCAAGAAGTGTGAGTCTTCTTAGAGTCTGTGCTTTGATCCTTTCCTGTGAGACCAGTATTAGCTTCCGATACACCACTGCAGGTTCAATGTATTCCTTGGACCTTCACATTGACGATGAAACACAGAAATCGCATCGGAATTAAATACAAGGGGCAGAATGCCGCCTTAAGTACAAGAATAGGGACTATTCTTACAGTCGGTGGTTTGAGCAATCCCTGTGAGACCAGTATTAGTTTTCGATACACCACTGCAAGTTCAAAGTATTGCTTATAGCTTCACATTGAATATGAAACACAGAAATCGCATCGGAATTAAATGCAAAACGCACAATGGCGCCTTAAGTACATGAATAGAGACTCTTCTTACAGTCGGTGTTTTGAGCATTCCCTGTGAGACCAGTATTAGTTTCCGATACACCACTGCAGGTTCAATGTATTCCTTGGACCTTCACATTGGCGATGAAACACAGATATCCCATCGGAATTAAATACAAAAGGCACAATGCCGCCTTAAGTACAAGAATAGAGACTCTTCTTACAGTCGGTGCTTTCAGCATTCCCTGTGAGACCAGTATTAGATTCCGATACACCAATGTAGGTTCAATGTATTCCTTGGACATAAACATTCACGATGAAATACTGAAATTACATCGGAATTAAATACAAAAGGCACAATGCCGCCTTAAGTAGAAGAATAGAGACTCTTCTTACAGTCGGTGCTTTGAGCATTGCCTGTGACACCAGTATTAGTTTCCGATACACCACTGCAGGTTCAATGTATTCCTTGGACATACACATTGACGATGAAATACTGAAATTACATCGGAATTAAATACAAAATGCACAATGCTGCCTTAAGTGCTAGAAGAGTGAGACTTCCTAGAGTCTGTGCCTTGATCCTTTCCTGAGAGACCAGTATTAGTTTCCGATACACCACTGCAGGTTAAATGTATTCCTTGGACCTTCACATTGCCGATGAAACACAGAAATCGCGTCGGAATTAAATACAAAAGGCACAATGCAGCCTTAAGTACAAGATTAGAGACTCATCTTACAGTCGGTGCTTTGAGCATACCCTGTGAGACCAGTATTAGTTTCCGATACACCACTGCAGGTTCAATGTGTTCCTTGGTCATACACAATGACGATGAAACACTGAACTTACATGGGAATTAAATACAAAAGACACAATGCCGCCTAAATGCAAGTAGATTGAGACTTCTTAGAGTCCATTCTTTGATCCTTTCCTGTGAGACCAGTATTAGTTTCCGATACACCACTGCAGGTTCAATGTATTCCTTGGACTTTCACATTGACGATGTAACACAGAAATCGCTTCGGAATTAAATACAAAAGGCACAATGCCGCCTTAATTACAAGAATAGAGACTCTTCTAACAGTCGGTGCTTTGAGCATTCCCTCTGAGAGCAGTATTACTTTCCGATACACCACTGCAGGTTAAAGGTTTTCCTTGGACCTTCACATTCACTAAGAGACACAGAAATCGCATCGGAATTAAATACAAAAGGCACAAGGCCGCCTTAAGTACAAGCATAGAGACTCTTCCTACAGTCGGTGCTTTGAGCATTCCCTCTGAGACCAGTATTAGTTTCCGATTCACCACTGCAGGTTCAAAGTATTCCTTGGACCTTCACATTGACTATGAAACACGGAAATCGCATCGGAATTAAATACAAAAGTCACAATGCCGCCTTAAGTACAAGAATAGAGACTCTTCTTACAGTCGGTGCATTGAGCATCCCCTGTGAGAAAAGTATTAGCTTCCGATACACCACTGCAGGTTCAATGTATTCCTTGGACCTTCACATTGATGATGAAACACTGAAATCGCATCGGAATTAAATACAAAAGACACAATGCCGCCTTAAGTACAAGAATAGAGACTCTTCTTACAGTCGGTGCTTTGAGCAGTCCCTGTGAGACCTGTATTAGTTTTCGATACACCACTGCTGGTTCAATGGACTCCTTGGACCTTCACATTGACGATGAAACACAGAAATCGTATCGGAATTAAATACAAAAGGCACAATGCCGCCTTAAGTAAAAGAACACAAACCCTTCTTACATTCTGTGCTTTGAGCATTGCCTGTGAGACCAGTATTACTTTCTGATACACCACTGCAGGTTCAATGTATTCCTTGGACATACACAATGACGACGAAACACTGAAATTACATCGGCATTAAAAACAAAAGACACAAACCCGCCTTAATGCATGAAGAGAGAGACTTCTTAGAGTCCATTCTTTGATACTTTCCTGTGAGTCCAGTATTAGTTTCAGATACACCACTGCAGGTTCAAACTATTCCTTGGACCCTCACATTGACGATAAAAAACAGAAATTGCATCGGAATTAAATACAAACGGCACAATGCCGCCTTTAGTACAACAATAGAGGCTCTTCTTACAGTCGGTGCCTTGAGCATTCCCTGTGAGACCAGTATTAGTATCCGATACACCACTGCAGGTTCAATATATTCCTTGGACATACACATTGACGATGAGATACTGAAATTACATCGGAATTAAATACAAAATGCACAATGCCGCCTAAGTGCTAGAAGAGTGAGACTTCCTACAGTCTGTGCCTTGATCCTTTCCTGAGAGACCAGTATTAGTTTCCGATACAACACTGCAGGTTCAATGTATTCCTTGGACCTTCACATTGCCGATGAAACACAGAAATCGCATCGGAATTAAATACAAAAGGCACAATACAGCCTTAAGTACAAGAATAGAGACTCTTCTTACAGTCGGTGCTTTGAGCAATCCCTGTGAGACCAGTATTAGTTTCCGATACACCACTGCAGGTTCAATGTGTTCCTTGGACATACACAATGACGATGAAACACTGAAATTACATGGGAATTAAATACAATAGACAGAATGCCGCCTTAATGCAAGAAGATTGAGACTTCTTAGAGTCCATTCTTTGATCCTTTCTTATGAGACCAGTATTAGTTTCCGATACACCACTGCAGGTTCAATGTATTCCTTGGACTTTCACATTGACGATGTAACACAGAAATCGCTCGGAATTAAATACAAAAGGCACAATGCCGCCTTAATTACAAGAATAGAGACTCTTCTAACAGTTGGTGCTTTGAGCATTCCCTATGAGAGCAGTATTACTTTCCAATACACCACTGCAGGTTAAAGGTTTCCCTTGGACCTTCACATTCACTAAGAGACACAGAAATCGCATCGGAATTAAATACAAAAGGCACAAGGCCGCCTTAAGTACAAGAATAGAGACTCTTCTTACAGTCGGTGCTTTGAGCATTCCCTCTGAGACCAGTATTAGTTTCCGATTCACCACTGCAGGTTCAAAGTATTCCTTGGACCTTCACATTGACTATGAAACACGGAAATCGCATCGGAATTAAATACAAAAGTCACAATGCCGCCTTAAGTACAAGAATAGAGACTCTTCTTACAGTCGGTGCATTGAGCATCCCCTGTGAGACCAGTATTAGCTTCCGATACACCACTGCAGGTTCAATGTATTCCTTGGACCTTCACATTGATGATGAAACACTGAAATCGCATCGGAATTAAATACAAGAGGCACAATGCCACCTTAAGTACAAGAATAGAGACTCTTCATGCAGTCGGTGCTTTGAGCATTCCCTGTGAGACCAGTATTAGTTTCCGATAGACCACTGCAGGTTCAACGTATTCCTTGGACCTTCACATTGACGATGAAACACAGAAATCGCATCGGAATTAAATACAAAAGGCACAATGCCACCTTAAGTACACGAATAGAGACTCTCCTTACAGTCGGTGCTTTGAGAATTCCCTCTGAGACCAGTATTAGTTTCCGATTCACCACTGCAGGTTCAAAGTATTCCTTGGACCTTCACATTGACTATGAAACACAGAAATCGCATCGGAATTAAATACAAAAGGCACAATGCCGCCTTAAGTACAAGAATAGAGACTCTTCTTACAGTCGGTGCTTTGAGCAGTCCCTGTGAGACCTGTATTAGTTTTCGATACACCACTGCAAGTTCAAAGTATTGCTTATAGCTTCACATTGAATATGAAACACAGAAATCGCATCGGAATTAAATGCAAAACGCACAATGGCGCCTTAAGTACATGAATAGAGACTCTTCTTACAGTCCGTGTTTTGAGCATTCCCTGTGAGACCAGTATTAGTTTCCGATACACCACTGCAGGTTCAATGTATTCCTTGGACCTTCACATTGGCGATGAAACACAGATATCCCATCGGAATTAAATACAAAAGGCACAATGCCGCCTTAAGTACAAGAATAGAGACTCTTCTTACAGTCGGTGCTTTCAGCATTCCCTGTGAGGAAAGTATTAGATTCCGATACACCATTGTAGGTTCAATGTATTCCTTGGACATAAACATTCACGATGAAATACTGAAATTACATCGGAATTAAATACAAAAGGCACAATGCCGCCTTAAGTACAAGATTAGAGACTCATCTTGCAGTCGGTGCTTTGAGCATACCCTGTGAGACCAGTATTAGTTTCCGATACACCACTGCAGGTTCATTGTATTCCTTGGACATACACATTGAAGATGAAATACTGAAATTACATCGGAATTAAATACAAAATGCACAATGCTGCCTTAAGTGATAGAAGAGTGAGACTTCCTAGAGTCTGTGCCTTGATCCTTTCCTGAGAGACCAGTATTAGTTTCCGATACACCACTGCAGGTTCAATGTATTCCTTGGACCTTCACATTGCCGATGAAACACAGAAAGCGCGTCGGAATTAAATACAAAAGGCACAATGCAGCCTTAAGTACAAGATTAGAGACTCATCTTGCAGTCGGTGCTTTGAGCATACCCTGTGAGACCAGTATTAGTTTCCGATACACCACTGCAGGTTCAATGTGTTCCTTGGTCATACACAATGACGATGAAACACTGAACTTACATGGGAATTAAATACAAAAGACAGAATGCCGCCTAAATGCAAGAAGATAGAGACTTCTTAGAGTCCATTCTTTGATCCTTTCCTGTGAGACCAGTATTAGTTTCCGATACACCACTGCAGGTTCAATGTATTCCTTGGACTTTCACATTGACGATGTAACACAGAAATCGCTTCGGAATTAAATACAAAAGGCACAATGCCGCCTTAATTACAAGAATAGAGACTCTTCTAACAGTCGGTGCTTTGAGCATTCCCTCTGAGAGCAGTATTACTTTCCGATACACCACTGCAGGTTAAAGGTTTTCCTTGGACCTTCACATTCACTAAGAGACACAGAAATCGCATCGGAATTAAATACAAAAGGCACAAGGCCGCCTTAAGTACAAGAATAGAGACTCTTCTTACAGTCGGTGCTTTGAGCATTCCCTCTGAGACCAGTATTAGTTTCCGATTCACCACTGCAGGTTCAAAGTATTCCTTGGACCTTCACATTGACTATGAAACACGGAAATCGCATCGGAATTAAATACAAAAGTCACAATGCCGCCTTAAGTACAAGAATAGAGACTCTTCTTACAGTCGGTGCATTGAGCATCCCCTGTGAGACCAGTATTAGCTTCCGATACACCACTGCAGGTTCAATGTATTCCTTGGACCTTCACATTGATGATGAAACACTGAAATCGCATCGGAATTAAATACAAGAGGCACAATGCCACCTTAAGTACAAGAATAGAGACTCTTCTTGCAGTCGGTGCTTTGAGCATTCCCTGTGAGACCAGTATTAGTTTCCGATAGACCACTGCAGGTTCAATGTATTCCTTGGACCTTCACATTGACGATGAAACACAGAAATCGCATCGGAATTAAATACAAAAGGCACAATGCCACCTTAAGTACACGAATAGAGACTCTCCTTACAGTCGGTGCTTTGAGAATTCCCTCTGAGACCAGTATTAGTTTCCGATTCACCACTGCAGGTTCAAAGTATTCCTTGGACCTTCACATTGACTATGAAACACAGAAATCGCATCGGAATTAAATACAAAAGGCACAATGCCGCCTTAAGTACAAGAATAGAGACTCTTCTTACAGTCGGTGCTTTGAGCAGTCCCTGTGAGACCTGTATTAGTTTTCGATACACCACTGCTGGTTCAATGGACTCCTTGGACCTTCACATTGACGATGAAACACAGAAATCGCATCAGAATTAAATACAAAAGGCACAATGCCGCCTTAAGTAAAAGAACACAAACCCTTCTTACATTCTGTGCTTTGAGCATTGCCTGTGAGACCAGTATTACTTTCTGATACACCACTGCAGGTTCAATGTATTCCTTGGACATACACAATGACGACGAAACACTGAAATTACATCGGAATTAAAAACAAAAGACACAAACCCGCCTTAATGCATGAAGAGAGAGACTTCTTAGAGTCCATTCTTTGATACTTTCCTGTGAGTCCAGTATTAGTTTCCGATACACCACTGCAGGTTCAAAGTATTCCTTGGTCCCTCACATTGACGATAAAAAACAGAAATTGCATCGGAATTAAATACAAACGGCACAATGCCGCCTTTAGTACAACAATAGAGGCTCTTCTTACAGTCGGTGCCTTGAGCATTCCCTGTGAGACCAGTATTAGTATCCGATACACCACTGCAGGTTCAATATATTCCTTGGACATACACATTGACGATGAGATACTGAAATTACATCGGAATTAAATACAAAAGGCACAATGCCGCCTTAAGTGCTAGAAGAGTGAGACTTCGTACAGTCTGTGCCTTGATCCTTTCCTGAGAGACCAGTATTAGTTTCCGATACAACACTGCAGGTTCAATGTATTCCTTGGACCTTCACATTGCCGATGAAACACAGAAATCGCATCGGAATTAAATACAAAAGGCACAATGCAGCCTTAAGTACAAGAATAGAGACTCTTCTTACAGTCGGTGCTTTGAGCAATCCCTGTGAGACCAGTATTAGTTTCCGATACACCACCGCAGGTTCAATGTGTTCCTTGGACATACACAATGACGATGAAACACTGAAATTACATGGGAATTAAATACAAAAGACAGAATGCCGCCTTAATGCAAGAAGATTGAGACTTCTTAGAGTCCATTCTTTGATCCTTTCTTGTGAGACCAGTATTAGTTTCCGATACACTACTGCAGGTTCAATGTATTCCTTGGACTTTCACATTGACGATGAAACACAGAAATCGCTTCGGAATTAAATACAAAAGGCACAATGACGCCTTAATTACAAGAATAGAGATTCTTCTAAGAGTCGGTGCTTTGAGCATTCCCTGTGAGACCAGTATTAGTTTCCGATACACCACTACAGGTTCCATGTATTTCTTGGATCTTCACATTGACGATGAAACACAGAAATCGCATCGTAATTAAATACAAAAGGCACAATGCCGCCTTAAGTACAAGAATAGGGACTCTTCTTACAGTCGGTGCTTAGAGCATTCCCTCTGAGAGCAGTATTACTTTCCGATACACCACTGCTGGTTCAAGGTTTTCCTTGGACCTTCACATTGACTATGAGACACAGAAATCGCATCGGAATTAAATACAAAAGGCACAAGGCCGCCTTAAGTACAAGAATAGATACTCTTCTTACAGTCGGTGCTTTCAGGAATCCCTGTGAGACCAGTATTAGTTTCCCATACACCACTGCAGGTTCATAGTATTGCTTGGAGCTTCACATTGACTATGACACACAGAAATCGCATCGGAAATAAATGCAAAACGCACAATGGCGCCTAAAGTACATGAATAGAGACTCTTCTTACAGTCGGTGTTTTGAGCATTCCCTGTGAGACCAGTGTTAGTTTCCGATACACCACTGCAGGTTCAATGTATTCCTTGGACCTTCACATGGGCGATGAAACACAGATATCCCATCGGAATTAAATACAAAAGGCACAATGCCGCCTTAAGTACAAGAATAGAGACTCTTCTTACAGTCGGTGTTTTCAGCATTCCCTGTGAGACCAGTATTAGATTCCGATACACCACTGTAGGTTCAATGTATTCCTTGGACATACACATTCACGATGAAATACTAAAATTACATCGGAATTAAATACAAAAGGCACAATGCCGCCTTAAGTACAAGAATAGAGACTCTTCTTACAGTCGGTGCTTTGAGCATTGCCTGTGAGACCAGTATTAGTTTCCGATACACCACTGCAGGTTCAATGTATTCCTTGGACATACACATTGACGATGAAATACTGAAATTACTTCCGAACTAAATACAAAATGCACAATGCCGCCTTAAGTGCTAGTAGAGTGAGACGTCCTAGAATCTGTGCCTTGATCGTTTCCTGAGAGACCAGTATTAGTTTCCGATACACCACTTCAGGTTCAATGTATTCCTTGGACCTTCACATTGCTGATGAAACACAGAAATCGCGCGGAATTAAATACAAAAGGCACAATGCATCCTTAAGTACAAGAATAGAGACTCTTCTTACAGTCGGTGCTTTGAGCATTCCCTGTGAGACCAGTATTAGTTTCCGATACACCACTGCAGGTTCAATGTGTTGCTTGGACATACACAATGACGATGAAACACTGAAATTACATGGGAAGTAAATACAAAAGACAGAATGCCGCCTAAATGCAAGAAGATTGAGACTTCTTAGAGTCCATTCTTTGATCCTTTCCTGTGAGACGAGTATTAATTTCCTATACACCACTGCAGGTTCAATGTATTCCTTCGACTTTCACATTGACGATGTAACACAGAAATCGCTTCGGAATTAAATACAAAAGGCACAATGCCGCCTTAATTACAAGAATAGAGACTCTTCTAACGGTCGGTGCTTTGAGCATTCCCCGTGAGACCAGTATTAGTTTCCGATACACCACTGCAGGTTCAATGTATTCCTTGGACCTTCACATTGATGATGAAACACAGAAATCGCATAGGAATTAAATACAAAAGCCACAATGCCGCCTTAAGTACATGAATAGAGACTCTTCTTACAGTCGGTGCTTTGAGCATTCCCTCTGAGAGCAGTATTAGTTTCCGTACACCACTGCAGGTTCAAAGAATTCCTTGGACCTTCACATTGACTATGAAACTCAGAAATCGCATCGGAATTAAATACAAAAGGCACAATGCCGCCTTAAGTACAAGAATAGAGACTCTTCTTACAGTCTGTGCTTTGAGCATTCCCTCTGAGACCAGTATTAGTTTTCGATACACCACTGCAGGTTCAATGGATTCCTTGGACCTTCACATTGACGATGAAACACAGAAATCGCATCGGAATTAAATACAAAAGGCACAATTCCGCCTTAAGTACAAGAATAGAGACTTTTCTTACAGTCGGTGTTTTGAGCATTCCCTGTGAGACCAGTATTAGTTTCCGATACACCACTGCAGGTTCAATGTATTCCTTGGACATACACATTGAAGATGAAACACTGAAATTAAATCGGAATTAAATAAGAAAGGCACTATGGCGCCTTAATTGCAAGAAGAGTGAGACTTCTTAGAGTCTGTGCTTTGATCCTTTCCTGTGACACCAGTATTAGTTTCCGATACACCACTGCAGGTTCAGTATATTCCTTGGACCTTCACATTGAAGATGAAACACAAAAATCGCATCGGAATTAAATATAAAAGGCACAAAGCCGCCTTAAGTACAAGTATAGAGACTCTTCTTATAGTCGTTGCTTTGAGCATTCCCTGTGAGACCACTACTTGTTTACGATACACAGCTGCAGGTTCAATGTATTCCTTGGACATTCACATTTTCGATCAAACACTGAAATTACATTGGAATTAAATACAAAAAACACAATGCCGCCTTAATTGTAAGAAGAGTGAGACTTCTTAGAATCTGTGCTTTGATCCTTTTTTGTGAGACCAGTATTAGTTTCCGATACACCACTGCACGTTCAATGTATTCCTTGGACGGTCACATTGGATATGATAGACAGAAATCGTATCGGAATTAAACTCAAAAGGCACTAAGCCGCCTTAAGTACAAGAATACAGACTCTTCCTACAGTCGATGTTTTCAGCATTCCCTGTGAGACCTGTATTAGTTTCCGATACACCACTGCAGGTTCAATGTATTCCTTGGACCTTCACATTGACGATGAAACACAGAAATCGCATCGGAATTAAATACAAAAGGCCCAATGCCGCCCTAAGTACAAGAGTAGAGGCTCTTCATACGGTCGGTGCTTTGAGCATTCCCTGTGAGACCAGTATTACTTTCTGATACACCACTGCAGGTGCAATGTATTCCTTGAACATACACAATGACGATGAAACACTGAAATTACATCGGAATTAAATAGAAAAGGCACAATGCCGCCTTAATGCAAGAAGAGTGATCTTCATAGAGTCCATTCTTTGATCCTTTCCTGTGAGTCCAGTATTAGTTTCCGATACACCACTGCAGGTTCAATGTATTCCTTGGACACTCACATTGACGATAAAAAACAGAAATTGCATCGGAATTAAATACAAAAGGCACAATGCCGCCTTAAGTACAAGAGTAGAGGCTCTTCATACAGTCGGTGCTTTGAGCATTCCCTGTGAGACCAGTATTAGTTTCCGATACACCACTGCAGGTTCAATGTATTTCTTGGACATACGCGTTGCGATGAATTATTGAAATTACATCGGAATTAAATACAAAAGGCCCAATGCCGCCTTAAGTGCTAGAAGAGTGAGACTTCTTAGAGTCTGTGCCATGATCCTTTCCTGTGAGACCAGTATTAGTTTCCGATACACCACTGCAGGTTCAATGTATTCCTTGGACCATTACATTGACGATGAAACATAGAAATCGCATCGGAATTAAATACAAAAGGCACAATGCAGCCTTAATTACAAGAATTGGGACTCTTCTTACAGTCGGTGCTTTGAGCATTCCCTGTGAGACCAGTAATAGTTTCCGATACACCACTGCAGGTTCAATGTATTCCTTGGACGTTCACATTCACGACGAAACACAAAAATCGCATCGGAATTAAATACAAAAGGCACAATGCCGCCTTAGGTACAAGAATAGAGACTCTTCTTACAGTCGGTGCTTTGAGCTTTCCCTGTGAGACCAGTATTAGTTTCCGATACACCACTGCAGGTTCAAAGTATTCCTTGGACCTTCACATTGACTATGAGACACAGAAATGGCATCGGAATTAAATGCAAAAGGCACAAAGCTGCCTTAAGTACAAGAATAGAGACTCTTCTTACAGTCGGTGTTTTGAGCATTTCCTGTGAGACCAGTATTAGTCTCCGATACACCACTGCAGGTTCAGTGTATTCCTTGGACCTTCACATTGACGATGAAACACAGAAATCTCATCGGAATTAAATACAAAGGCACAATGCCGCCTTAAGTACAAGAATAGAGACTCTTCTTACAGTCGGTGATTTGAGCATTCCCTGTGAGACCAGTATTAGTTTCCAATACACCACTGCAGGTTCAATGTATTCCTTGGACATACACATAGACGATGAAATACTGAAATTACATTGGAATTAAATACAATAGGCACAATGCCGCCTTAAGTGCTAGAAGGCTGAGACTACTTAGAGTATGTGACTTGATCATATCCTGTGAGACCAGTATTGGTTTCCGACACACCACTGCAGGTTCAATGTAGTCGTTGGACCATCACATTGACGATGAAACACAGAAATCGCATCGGAACTAAATACAAAAGGCACAATGCTGCCTTATTTACAAGAATAGAGACTCTTCTTACAGTCGGTGCTTTGAGCATTCCCTGTGAGACCAGTAATAGTTTCCGATATACCACTGCAGGTTCAATGTATTCCTTGGACCTTCACATTCACGATGAAACACAGAAATCGCATCGGGATTAAATACAAAAAGCACAATGCCGCCTTAAGTACAAGAATAGAGACACTTCTTTCAGTCGGTGCTTTGAGCATTGCCTCTGAGAGCAGTATTAGCTTCCGATAAACCACTGCAGGTTCAAGGTATTCCTTGGACCTTCATATTGACTATGAAACACAGAAATCGCATCGGAATTAAATTCAAAAGGCACAAGGCCGCCTTAAGTACAAGAATAGAGACTCTTCTTACAGTCGGTGCTTTGAGCATTCCCTGTGAGACCAGTATTAGTTTCCGATACACCACAGCAGGTTCAAAGTATTCCTTGGACCTTCACATTGACGATGAAACACAGAAATCTCATCGGAATTAAATACAAAAGGCACAATGCCGCCTTAAGTACAAGAATAGAGACTCTTCTTACAGTCGGTGATTTGAGCATTCCCTGTGAGACCAGTATTAGTTTCCGATACACCACTGCAGGTTCAATGTATTCCTTGGACATACACATAGACGATGAAATACTGAAATTACATTGGAATTAAATACAATAGGCACAATGCCGCCTTAAGTGCTAGAAGACTGAGACTACTTAGAGTATGTGACTTGATCATTTCCTGTGAGACCAGTATTAGTTTCCGATACACCACTGCAGGTTCAATGTATTCCTTGGACCATCACATTGACTATGAAACACAGAAATCGCATCGGAATTAAATTCAAAAGGCACAAGGCCGCCTTAAGTACAAGAATAGAGACTCTTCTTACAGTCGGTGCTTTGAGCATTCCCTGTGCGACCAGTATTAGTTTCCGATACACCACAGCAGGTTCAAAGTATTCCTTGGACCTTTACATTGCCTATGAAACACAGAAATCGCATCGGAATTAAATACAAAAGGCACAATGCCGCCTTAAGAACAAGAATACAGACGCTTCTTAAAGTCGGAGCTTTGAGCATTCCCTCTGACAGCAGTATTAGCTTCCGATACACCACTGCAGGTTCAAAGTATTCCTTGGACCTTCACATTGACTATGAAACACAGATATCGCATCGGAATTAAATACAAAAGGCACAAGGAAGACTTCAGTACAAGAATAGAGACTCTTCTTACAGTCGGTGCTTTGAGCTTTCCCTGTGACACCAGTTTTAGTTTCCGATACACCACTGCAGGTTCAATGTATTCCTTGGACCTTCACATTGACTATGTAACACAGAAATCGCATTGGAATTAAATACAAAAGGCACAATGCCGCCTTAAGTACAAGAATAGAGACACTTCTTAAAGTCGGTGCTTTGAGCATTCCCTCTGAGAGAAGTGTTAGTTTCCGATACACCACTGCAGGTTCAAAGTATTCCTTGGACCTTCACATTGTCTATGAAACACAGAAATCGCATCGAAATTAAATACAAAAGGCACAATGCCGCCTTAAGTACAAGAATCGAGACTCTACTTACAGTCGGTGCTTTGAGCATTCCCTGTGAGACCAGTATTAGTTTCCGATACACCACTGCAGGTTCAATGTATTCCCTGGACATACACAATGGCGATGAAACACTGAAATTACATCGGAATTAAATACAAAAGACACAATGCCGCCTTAATGCAAGAAGAGTGAGACTTCTTAGAGTCCATTCTTTGATCCTTTCCTGTGAGAACAGTATTAGTTTCTGATACACCACTGCATGTTCAATGTATTCCTTGGACCTTCAAATTGACGATGAATCACCGAAATCGCATCGGAATTAAATACAAAAGGCACTATGCCGCCTTAAGTACAAGAATAGAGACTCTTCTTACAGTCGGTGATTTGAGCATTCCTTCTGTGAGCAGTATTAGTTTCCGATACACCACTGCAGGTTCAAGGTATTCCTTGGACCTTCATATTGACTATGAAACACAGAAATCGCATCGGAATTAAATACAAATGTCACAAGGACGCCTTAAGTACAAGAATAGAGACTCTTCTTACAGTCAGTGCTTTGAGCATTCCCTGTGAGACCAGTATTAGTTTCCGATCCACCACTGCAGGTTCAAAGTATTCCTTGGACCTTCACATTGACGATGAAACACAGAAATCGCATCGGAATTAAATACAAAAGGGACAATGCCGCCTTAAGTACAAGAACACAGACTCTTCTTACAGTCTGTGCTTTGAGCATTCCCTGTGAGACCAGTATTAGTTTCCGATACACCACTGTAGGTTCAATGTATTCCTTGGACCTTCACATTTGCGAAGAAACACAGAAATCGCATCGGAATTAAATACAAAAGGCACAATGCCGCCTTAAGTACAGGAATAGAGAATCTTCTTACAGTCGGTGATTTGAGCATTCCCTGTGAGACCAGTATTAGTTTCCGATACACCACTGCAGGTTCAATGTATTCCCTGGACATACACAATGACGATGAAACACTGAAATTACATCGGAATTAAATACAAAAGACACAATGCCGCCTTAAGTGCTAGAAGAGTGAGACTTCTTAGAGTCTGTGCCTGGATCCTTTCCTGTGAGACCAGCATTAGTTTCCGATACACCACTGCAGGTTCAATGTATTCCTTGGACCTTCACATTGACCATGAAGCACTGAAATCGCATCGGATTTAAATACAAAAGGCACAATGCCGCCTTAAGTACAAGAACACAGACTCTTCTTACAGTCTGTGCTTTGAGCATTCCCTGTGAGACCAGTATTAGTTTTCGATACTCCACTGCAGGTTCAATGTATTTCTTGGACTTTCACATTGCCGAAGAAACACAGAAATCGCATCGGAATTAAATACAAAAAGCACAATGCCGTCTTAAGGACAAGAATAAAGGCTCTTCTTACAGTTGGTGCTTTGAGCATTCCCTGTGAAACCAGTATTAGTTTCCGATACACCACTGCACGTTCAATGTATTCCTTGGACCTTCACATTGGTGATGAAACACAGAAATCGCATCGGAATTAAATACAAAAGGCACAATGCCGCCTTAAGTACAAGATTAGAGACTCTTCTTACAGTCGGTGCTTTGAGCATTCCCTGTGAGACCAGTATTACTCTCTGATACACCACTGCAGGTTCAATGTATTCCTTGGACATACACAAAGACGATGAAACACTGAAATTAGATCGGAATTAAATACAAAAGACACAATGCCGCCTTAATGCAAGAAGAGTGAGACTTCTTAGAATTCATTCTTTGATACTTTCCTGTGAGTCCAGTATTAGTTTCCGATACACCACTGCAGGTTCAAAGTATTCCTTGGACACTCACATTGACGATAAAAAACAGAAGTTGCATCGGAATTAAATACAAACGGCACAATTCCGCCTTAAGTACAAGAATAGAGACTCTTCTTACAGTCGGTGCTTTGAGCATTCCCTGTGAGACCAGTATTAGTGTCCGATACACCACTGCAGGTTCAATGTATTCCTTGGACCTTCACATTGACGATGAAACACAGAAATCGCATCGGAATTAAATACAAAAGGCACAATGCCGCCTTAAGTACAACAATAGATGTTCTTCTTACAGTCGGTGCTTTAAGCATTCCCTGTGAGACCAGTATTGGTTTCCGATACACCACTGCAGGTTCAATGTGTTCCTTGGACATACACATTGACGATGAAATACTGATAATAACATCGGAATTAAATACAAAAGGCACAATGCCGCCTTAAGTGCTAGAGGAGTGAGACTTCTTAGAGTCTGTGCCTTGATCCTTTCCTGAGAGACCAGTATTGGTTTCCGATACACCACTGCAGGTTCAATGTATTCCTTGGACTTTCACATTGACCATGAAACACTGAAATCGCATCGGAATTAAATACAAAAGGCACAATGCCGCCTTACTTACAAAAATAGATTCCCTTCTTACAGTCGGTGCTTTGAGCATTCCCTGTGAGTCCAGTAATAGTTTCCGATACACCACTGCACTTTCAATGTATTCCTTGGACGTCCACATTCACGGCGAAACACAGAAATTGCATCGGAATTAAATACAAAAGGCACAATGCTGACTTAAGTGCAAGAAGTGTGAGTCTTCTTAGAGTCTGTGCTTTGATCCTTTCCTGTGAGACCAGTATTAGTTTCCGATACACCACTGCAGGTTCAATGTATTCCTTGGACCTTCACATTGACGATGAAACACAGAAATCGCATCGGAATTAAACACAAGGAGCAGAATGCAGCCGTAAGTACAAGAATGGAGACTATTCTTACAGTCGGTGGTTTGAGCAATCCCTGTGAGACCAGTATTAGTTTCCGATACACCACTGCAAGTTCAAAGTATTGCTTATAGCTTCACATTGAATATGAAACACAGAAATCGCATCGGAACTAAATGCAAAACGCACAATGGCGCCTTAAGTACATGAATAGAGACTCTTCTTACAGTCGGTGTTTTGAGCATTCCCTGTGAGACCAGTATTAATTTCCGATACACCACTGCAGGTTCAATGTATTCCTTGGACCTTCACATTGGCGATGAAGCACAGATATCCCATCGGAATTAAATACAAAAGGCACAATGCCGCCTTAAGTACAAGAATAGAGACTCTCCTTACAGTCGGTGCTTTCAGCATTCCCTGTGAGACCAGTATTAGATTACGATACACCATTGTAGGTTCAATGTATTCCATGGACATAAACATTCACGATGAAATACTGAAATTACATCGGAATTAAATACAAAAGGCACAATGCCGCCTTAAGTAGAAGAATAGAGACTCTTCTTACAGTCGGTGCTTTGAGCATTGCCTGTGAGACCAGTATTAGTTTCCGATACACCACTGCAGGTTCAATGTATTCCTTGGACATACTCATTGACGATGAAATACTGAAATTACATCGGAATTAAATACAAAATGCACAATGCTGCCTTAAGTTCTAGAAGAGTGAGACTTCCTAAAGTCTGTGCCATGATCCTTTCCTGAGAGACCAGTATTAGTTTCCGACACACCACTGCAGGTTCAATGTATTCCTTGGACCTTCACATTGCCAATGAAACACAGAAATCGCGTCGGAATTAAATACAAAAGGCACAATGCAGCCTTAAGTACAAGAATAGAGACTCATCTTACAGTCGGTGCTTTGAGCATACCCTGTGAGACCAGTATTAGTTTCCGATACACCACTGCAGGTTCAATGTGTTCCTTGGTCATACACCATGACGATGAAACACTGAAATTACATGGGAATTAAATACAAAAGACAGAATGCCGCCTAAATGCAAGAAGATTGAGACTTCTTAGAGTCAATTCTTTGATCCTTTCCTGTGAGACCAGTATTAGTTTCCGATACACCACTGCAGGTTCAATGTATTCCTTGGACTTTCACATTGTCGATGTAACACAGAAATCGCTTCGGAATTAAATACAAAAGCCACAATGCCGCCTTAATTACAAGAATAGAGACTCTTCTAACAGTTGGTGCTTTGAGCATTCCCTGTGAGACCAGTATTAGTTTCCGATACACCACTGCAGGTTCCATGTATTTCTTGGACCTTCACATTGACGATGAAACACAGAAATCGCATCGTAATTAAATACAAAATGCACAATGCCGCCTTAAGTACAAGAATAGAGACTCTTCTTACAGTCGGTGCTTTGAGCATTCCCTCTGAGAGCAGTATTACTTTCCGATACACCACTGCAGGTTCAAGGTTTTCCTTGGACCTTCACATTGACTAAGAGACACAGAAATCGCATCGGAATTAAATACAAAAGGCACAAGGCCGCCTTAACTACAAGAATAGAGACTCTTCTTACAGTCGGTGCATTGAGCATCCCCTGTGAGAGCAGTATTAGCTTCTGATACACCACTGCAGGTTCAATGTATTCCTTGCACCTTCACATTGATGATGAAACACTGAAATCGCATCGGAATTAAATACAAAAGGCACAATGCCACCTTAAGTACAAGAATAGAGACTCTTCTTGCAGTCGGTGCTTTGAGCATTCCCTGTGAGACCAGTATTAGTTTCCGATAGACCACTGCAGGTTCAATGTATTCCTTGGACCTTCACATTGACGATGAAACACAGAAATCGCATCGGAATTAAATACAAAAGGCACAATGCCGCCTTAAGTAAAAGAACTCAAACTCTTCTTACAGTTTGTTCTTTGAGCATTCCCTGTGAGACCAGTATTAGTTTCCGATACACCACTGCAGGTTCAATGTATTCCTTGGACCTTCACATTGACGATGAAACACAGAAATCGCATCGGAATTAAACACAAGGAGCAGAATGCCGCCGTAAGTACAAGAATGGAGACTATTCTTACAGTCGGTGGTCTGAGCAATCCCTGTGAGACCAGTATTAGTATCCGATACACCACTGCAAGTTCAAAGTATTGCTTATAGCTTCACATTGAATATGAAACACAGAAATCGCATCGGAATTAAATGCAAAACGCACAATGGCGCCTTAAGTACATGAATAGAGACTCTTCTTACAGTCGGTGTTTTGAGCATTCCCTGTGAGACCAGTATTAATTTCCGATACACCACTGCAGGTTCAATGTATTCCTTGGACCTTCACATTGGCGATGAAGCACAGATATCCCATCGGAATTAAATACAAAAGGCACAATGCCGCCTTAAGTACAAGAATTGAGACTCTCCTTACAGTCGGTGCTTTCAGCATTCCCTGTGAGACCAGTATTAGATTACGATACACCATTGTAGGTTCAATGTATTCCTTGGACATAAACATTCACGATGAAATACTGAAATTACATCGGAATTAAATACAAAAGGCACAATGCCGCCTTAAGTAGAAGAATAGAGACTCTTCTTACAGTCGGTGCTTTGAGCATTGCGTGTGAGACCAGTATTAGTTTCCGATACACCACTGCAGGTTCAATGTATTCCTTGGACATACTCATTGACGATGAAATACTGAAATTACATCGGAATTAAATACAAAATGCACAATGCTGCCTTAAGTTCTAGAAGAGTGAGACTTCCTAATGTCTGTGCCATGATCCTTTCCTGAGAGACCAGTATTAGTTTCCGACACACCACTGCAGGTTCAATGAATTCCTTGGACCTTCACATTGCCAATGAAACACAGAAATCGCGTCGGAATTAAATACAAAAGGCACAATGCAGCCTTAAGTACAAGAATAGAGACTCATCTTACAGTCGGTGCTTTGAGCATACCCTGTGAGACCAGTATTAGTTTCCGATACACCACTGCAGGTTCAATGTGTTCCTTGGTCATACACAATGACGATGAAACACTGAAATTACATGGGAATTAAATACAAAAGACAGAATGCCGCCTAAATGCAAGAAGATTGAGACTTCTTAGAGTCAATTCTTTGATCCTTTCCTGTGAGACTAGTATTAGTTTCCGATACACCACTGCAGGTTCAAAGTATTCCTTGGACTTTCACATTGTCGATGTAACACAGAAATCGCTTCGGAATTAAATACAAAAGGCACAATGCCGCCTTAATTACAAGAATAGAGACTCTTCTAACAGTCGGTGCTTTGAGCATTCCCTGTGAGACCAGTATTAGTTTCCGATACACCACTGCAGGTTCCATGTATTTCTTGGACCTTCACATTGACGATGAAACACAGAAATCGCATCGTAATTAAATACAAAATGCACAATGCCGCCTTAAGTACAAGAATAGAGACTCTTCTTACAGTCGGTGCTTTGAGCATTCCCTCTGAGAGCAGTATTACTTTCCGATACACCACTGCAGGTTCAAGGTTTTCCTTGGACCTTCACATTGACTAAGAGACACAGAAATCGCATCGGAATTAAATACAAAAGGCACAAGGCCGCCTTAACTACAAGAATAGAGACTCTTCTTACAGTCGGTGCATTGAGCATCCCCTGTGAGAGCAGTATTAGCTTCTGATACACCACTGCAGGTTCAATGTATTCCTTGCACCTTCACATTGATGATGAAACACTGAAATCGCATCGGAATTAAATACAAAAGGCACAATGCCACCTTAAGTACAAGAATAGAGACTCTTCTTGCAGTCGGTGCTTTGAGCATTCCCTGTGAGACCAGTATTAGTTTCCGATAGACCACTGCAGGTTCAATGTATTCCTTGGACCTTCACATTGACGATGAAACACAGAAATCCCATCGGAATTAAATACAAAAGGCACAATGCCACCTTAAGTACACGAATAGAGACTCTTCTTACAGTCGGTGCTTTGAGCATTCCCTCTGAGACCAGTATTAGTTTCCGATTCACCACTGCAGGTTCAAAGTATTCCTTGGACCTTCACATTGACTATGAAACACAGAAATCGCATCGGAATTAAATACAAAAGGCACAATGCCGCCTTAAGTAAAAGAACACAAACTCTTCTTACAGTTTGTTCTTTGAGCATTGCCTGTGAGACCAGTATTAGTTTCCGATACACCACTGCAGGTTCAATGTGTTCCTTGGACATACACAATGACGATGAAACACTGAAATTACATGGGAATTAAATACAAAAGACAGAATGCCGCCTTAATGCAAGAAGATTAGGACTTCTTAGAGTCCATTCTTTGATTCTTTCTTGTGAGACCAGTATTAGTTTCCGATACACCACTGCAGGTTCAAAGTATTGCTTGGAGCTTCACATTGACTATGAAACACAGAAATCGCATCGGAATTAAATGCAAAACGCACAATGGCGCCTTAAGTACATGAATAGAGACTCTTCTTACAGTCGGTGTTTTGAGCATTCCCTGTGAGACCAGTGTTAGTTTCCGATACACCACTGCAGGTTCAATGTATTCCTAGGACCTTCACATTGGCGATGAAACACAGATATCCCATCGGAATTAAATACAAAAGGCACAATGCCGCCTTAAGTACAAGAATAGAGACTCTTCTTACAGTCGGTGCTTTCAGCATTCCCTGTGAGACCAGTATTAGATTCCGATACACCACTGTAGGTTCAATGTATTCCTTGGACATACACATTCACGATGAAATACTAAAATTACATCGGAATTAAATACAAAAGGCACAATGCCTCCTTAAGTACAAGAACAGAGACTCTTCTTACAGTCGGTGCTTTGAGCATTGCCTGTGAGACCAGTATTAGTTTCCGATGCACCACTGCAGGTTCAATGTATTCCTTGGACATACACATTGACGATGAAATACTGAAATTACATCGGAATTAAATACAAAATGCACAATGCCGCCTTAAGTGCTAGTAGTGTGAGACTTCCTAGAGTCTGTGCCTTGATCCTTTCCTGAGAGACCAGTATTAGTTTCCGATACACCACTGCAGGTTCAATGTATTCCTTGGACCTTCACATTGCCGATGAAACACAGAAATCGCGCGGAATTAAATACAAAAGGCACAATGCATCCTTAAGTACAAGAATAGAGACTCTTCTTACAGTCGGTGCTTTGAGCATTCCCTGTGAGACCAGTATTAGTTTCCGATACACCACTGCAGGTTCAATGTGTTGCTTGGACATACACAATGACGATGAAACACTGAAATTACATGGGAATTAAATACAAAAGACAGAATGCCGCCTAAATGCAAGAAGATTGAGACTTCTTAGAGTCCATTCTTTGATCCTTTCCTGTGAGACCAGTATTAATTTCCGATACACCACTGCAGGTTCAATGTATTCCTTGGACTTTCACATTGACGATGTAACACAGAAATCGCTTCGGAATTAAATACAAAAGGCACAATGCCGCCTTAATTACAAGAATAGAGACTCTTCTAACAGTCGGTGCTTTGAGCATTCCCCGTGAGACCAGTATTAGTTTCCGATACACCACTGCAAGTTCAATGTATTGCTTGGACCTTCACATTGATGATGAAACACAGAAATCGCATCGGAATTAAATACAAAAGGCACAATGCCACCTTAAGTACAAGAATAGGGACTCTTCTTGCAGTCGGTGCTTTGAGCATTCCCTGTGAGACCAGTATTAGTTTCCGATACACCACTGCAGGTTCAATGTATTCCTTGGACCTTCACAATGACGATGAAACACAGAAATCGCATCGGAATTAAAGACAAAAGGCACAATGCCGCCATAAGTACAAGAATAGAGACTCTTCTTACAGTCGGTGCTTTGAGCATTCCCTGTGAGACCAGTATTAGTTTCCGATACACCACTGCAGGTTCAAAGTATTCCTTGGACCTTCACATTGATGATGAAACACAGAAATCGCATCGGAATTAAATACAAAAGGCACAATGCCACCTTAAGTACAAGAATAGAGACTCTTCTAGCATTCGGTGCTTTGAGCATTCCCTCTGAGAGCAGTATTAGTTTCCGTACACCACTGCAGGTTCAAAGAATTCCTTGGACCTTCACATTGACTATGAAACTCAGAAATCGCATCGGAATTAAATACAAAAGGCACAATGCCGCCTTAAGTACAAGAATAGAGACTCTTCTTACAGTCGGTGCTTTGAGCATTCCCTCTGAGACCAGTATTAGTTTGCGATACACCACTGCAGGTTCAATGTATTCCTTGGACCTTCACATTGACGATGAAACACAGAAATCGCATCGGAATTAAATACAAAAGGCACAATTCCGCGTTAAGTACAAGAATAGAGACTCTTCTTACAGTCGGTGCTTTGAGCATTCCCTGTGAGACCAGTATTAGTTTCCGATACACCACTGCAGGTTCAATGTATTCCTTGGACATACACATTGACGATGAAACACTGAAATTACATCGGAATTAAATAAGAAAGGCACTATGGCGCCTTAATTGCAAGAAGAGTGAGACTTCTTAGAGTCTGTGCTTTGATCCTTTCCTGTGAGACCAGTATTAGTTTCCGATTCACCACTGCAGGTTCAGTATATTCCTTGGACCTTCACATTGACGATGAAACACAGAAATCTCATCGGAATTAAATATAAAAGGCACAAAGACGCCTTAAGTACAAGAATAGAGACTCTTCTTATAGTCGTTGCTTTGAGCATTCCCTGTGAGACCACTACTAGTTTACGATACACAGCTGCAGGTTCAATGTATTCCTTGGACATTCACATTTTCGATCAAACACTGAAATTACATTGGAATTAAATACAAAAAACACAATGCCGCCTTAATTGCAAGAAGAGTGAGACTTCTTAGAATCTGTGCTTTGATCCTTTCCTGTGAGACCTGTATTAGTTTCCGATACACCACTGCACGTTCAATGTATTCCTTGGACGGTCACATTGGATATGAAAGACAGAAATCGTATCGGAATTAAACTCAAAAGGCACTAAGCCGCCTTAAGTACAAGAATACAGACTCTTCCTACAGTCGAGGTTTTCAGCATTCCCTGTGAGACCTGTATTAGTTTCCGATACACCACTGCAGGTTCAATGTATTCCTTGGACCTTCACATTGACGATGAAACACAGAAATCGCAACGGAATTAAATACAAAAGGCACAATGCCGCCTTAAGTACAAGAATAGAGACTCTTCTTACAGTCGGTGCTTTGAGCATTCCCTGTGAGACCAGTATTACTTTCTGATACACCACTGCAGGTGCAATGTATTCCTTGAACATACACAATGACGATGAA
Organism: Schistocerca serialis cubense; assembly: GCF_023864345.2. Taxonomy (NCBI): domain Eukaryota; kingdom Metazoa; phylum Arthropoda; class Insecta; order Orthoptera; family Acrididae; genus Schistocerca; species Schistocerca serialis. The sequence continues at coordinate 967,714,345 of NC_064641.1, forward strand.
ACACTGAAATTACATCGGAATTAAATACAAATGACACAATGCCGCCTTAATGCAAGAAGAGTGAGACTTCATAGAGTCCATTCTTTGATCCTTTCCTGTGAGTCCAGTATTAGTTTCCGATACACCACTGCAGGTTCAATGTATTCCTTGGACCCTCACATTGACGATAAAAAACAGAAATTGCATCGGAATTAACTACAAGAGGCACAATGCCGCATTAAGTACAAGAATAGAGGCTCTTCATACAGTCGGTGCTTTGAGCATTCCCTGTGGGACCAGTATTAGTTTCCGATACACCACTGCAGGTTCAATGTATTTCTTGGACATACACGTTGCGATGAATTATTGAAATTACATCCGAATTAAATACAAAAGGCACAATGCCGCCTTAAGTGCTAGATGAGTGAGACTTCTTTGAGTCTGTGCCATGATCCTTTCCTGTGAGACCAGTATTAGTTTCCGATACACCACTGCAGGTTCAATGTATTCCTTGGACCATCACATTGACGATGAAACACAGAAATCGCATTGGAATTAAATACAAAAGGCACAATGCAGCCTTAATTACAAGAATTGAGACTCCTCTTACAGTCGGTGCTTTGAGCATTCCCTGTGAGACCAGTAATAGTTTCCGATACACCACTGCAGGTTCAATGTATTCCTTGGACGTTCACATTCACGATAAAACACAAAAATCGCATCGGAATTAAATACAAATGGCACAATGCCGCCTTAGGTACAAGAATAGAGACTCTTCTTACAGTCGGTGCTTTGAGCATTCCCTGTGAGACCAGTATTAGTTTCCGATACACCACTGCAGGTTCAAAGTATTCCTTGGACCTTCACATTGACTATGAAACACAGAAATCGCATCGGAATTAAATGCAAAAGGCACAAAGCTGCCTTAAGTACAAGAATAGAGACTCTTCTTACAGTCGGTGTTTTGAGCATTTCCTGTGAAACCAGTATTAGTTTCCGATACACCACTGCAGGTTCAATGTATTCCTTGGACCTTCACATTGACGAGGAAACACAGAAATCTCATCGGAATTAAATACAAAAGGCACAATGCCGCCTTAAGTACAAATATAGAGACTCTTCTTACAGTCGGTGATTTGAGCATTCCCTGTGAGACCAGTATTAGTTTCCGATACACCACTGCAGGTTCAATGTATTCCTTGGACATACACATTGACGATGAAACACTGAAATTACATCGGAATTAAATAAGAAAGGCACTATGGCGCCTTAATTGCAAGAAGAGTGAGACTTCTTAGAGTCTGTGCTTTCATCCTTTCCTGTGAGACCAGTATTAGTTTCCGATTCACCACTGCAGGTTCAGTATATTCCTTGGACCTTCACATTGACGATGAAACACAGAAATCTCATCGGAATTAAATATAAAAGGCACAAAGACGCCTTAAGTACAAGAATAGAGACTCTTCTTATAGTCGTTGCTTTGAGCATTCCCTGTGAGACCACTACTAGTTTACGATACACAGCTGCAGGTTCAATGTATTCCTTGGACATTCACATTTTCGATCAAACACTGAAATTACATTGGAATTAAATACAAAAAACACAATGCCGCCTTAATTGCAAGAAGAGTGAGACTTCTTAGAATCTGTGCTTTGATCCTTTCCTGTGAGACCTGTATTAGTTTCCGATACACCACTGCACGTTCAATGTATTCCTTGGACGGTCACATTGGATATGAAAGACAGAAATCGTATCGGAATTAAACTCAAAAGGCACTAAGCCGCCTTAAGTACAAGAATACAGACTCTTCCTACAGTCGATGTTTTCAGCATTCCCTGTGAGACCTGTATTAGTTTCCGATACACCACTGCAGGTTCAATGTATTCCTTGGACCTTCACATTGACGATGAAACACAGAAATCGCAACGGAATTAAATACAAAAGGCACAATGCCGCCTTAAGTACAAGAATAGAGACTCTTCTTACAGTCGGTGCTTTGAGCATTCCCTGTGAGACCAGTATTACTTTCTGATACACCACTGCAGGTGCAATGTATTCCTTGAACATACACAATGACGATGAAACACTGAAATTACATCGGAATTAAATACAAATGACACAATGCCGCCTTAATGCAAGAAGAGTGAGACTTCATAGAGTCCATTCTTTGATCCTTTCCTGTGAGTCCAGTATTAGTTTCCGATACACCACTGCAGGTTCAATGTATTCCTTGGACCCTCACATTGACGATAAAAAACAGAAATTGCATCGGAATTAACTACAAGAGGCACAATGCCGCATTAAGTACAAGAATAGAGGCTCTTCATACAGTCGGTGCTTTGAGCATTCCCTGTGGGACCAGTATTAGTTTCCGATACACCACTGCAGGTTCAATGTATTTCTTGGACATACACGTTGCGATGAATTATTGAAATTACATCCGAATTAAATACAAAAGGCACAATGCCGCCTTAAGTGCTAGATGAGTGAGACTTCTTTGAGTCTGTGCCATGATCCTTTCCTGTGAGACCAGTATTAGTTTCCGATACACCACTGCAGGTTCAATGTATTCCTTGGACCATCACATTGACGATGAAACACAGAAATCGCATTGGAATTAAATACAAAAGGCACAATGCAGCCTTAATTACAAGAATTGAGACTCCTCTTACAGTCGGTGCTTTGAGCATTCCCTGTGAGACCAGTAATAGTTTCCGATACACCACTGCAGGTTCAATGTATTCCTAGGACGTTCACATTCACGATAAAACACAAAAATCGCATCGGAATTAAATACAAATGGCACAATGCCGCCTTAGGTACAAGAATAGAGACTCTTCTTACAGTCGGTGCTTTGAGCATTCCCTGTGAGACCAGTATTAGTTTCCGATACACCACTGCAGGTTCAAAGTATTCCTTGGACCTTCACATTGACTATGAAACACAGAAATCGCATCGGAATTAAATGCAAAAGGCACAAAGCTGCCTTAAGTACAAGAATAGAGACTCTTCTTACAGTCGGTGTTTTGAGCATTTCCTGTGAAACCAGTATTAGTTTCCGATACACCACTGCAGGTTCAATGTATTCCTTGGACCTTCACATTGACGATGAAACACAGAAATCGCAACGGAATTAAATACAAAAGGCACAATGCCGCCTTAAGTACAAGAATAGAGACTCTTCTTACAGTCGGTGCTTTGAGCATTCCCTGTGAGACCAGTAATAGTTTCCGATATACCACTGCAGGTTCAATGTATTCCTTGGACCTTCACATTCACGATGAAACACAGAAAACGCATCGGGATTAAATACAAAAAGCACAATGCCGCCTTAAGTACAAGAATAGAGACACTTCTTTCAGTCGGTGCTTTGAGCATTGCCTCTGAGAGCAGTATTAGTTTCCGATAAACCACTGCAGGTTCAAGGTATTCCTTGGACCGTCATATTGACTATGAAACGCAGAAATCGCAACGGAATTAAATTCAAAAGACACAAGGCCGCCTTAAGTACAAGAATAGAGACTCTTCTTACAGTCGGTGCTTTGAGCATTCCCTGTGAGACCAGTATTAGTTTCCGATACACCACAGCAGTAACAAAGTATTCCTTGGACCTTCACATTGACTATGAAACACAGAAATCGCATCGGAATTAAATACAAAAGGCACAATGCCGCCTTAAGAACAAGAATAGAGACACTTCTTACAGTCGGAGCTTGGAGCATTCCCTCTGACAGCAGTATTAGCTTCCGATACACCACCGCAGGTTCAAAGTATTCCTTGGACCTTCACATTGACTATGAAACACAGAAATCGCATCGGAATTAAATACAAAAGGCACAAGGAAGACTTCAGTACAAGAATAGAGACTCTTCTAACAGTCGGTGCATTGAGCATCCCCTGTGAGAGCAGTATTAGCTTCTGATACACCACTGCAGGTTCAATGTATTCCTTGCACCTTCACATTGATGATGAAACACTGAAATCGCATCGGAATTAAATACTAAAGGCACAATGCCACCTTAAGTACAAGAATAGAGACTCTTCTTGCAGTCGGTGCTTTGAGCATTCCCTGTGAGACCAGTATTAGTTTCCGATAGACCACTGCAGGTTCATTGTATTCCTTGGACCTTCACATTGACGATGAAACACAGAAATCGCATCGGAATTAAATACAAAAGGCACAATGCCGCCTTAAGTAAAAGAACACAAACTCTTCTTACAGTTTGTTCTTTGAGCATTCCCTGTGAGACCAGTATTAGTTTCCGATACACCACTGCAGGTTCAATGTATTCCTTGGACCTTCACATTGACGATGAAACACAGAAATCGCATCGGAATTAAACACAAGGAGCAGAATGCCGCCGTAAGTACAAGAATGGAGACTATTCTTACAGTCGGTGGTTTGAGCAATCCCTGTGAGACCAGTATTAGTTTCCGATACACCACTGCAGGTTCAATGTATTCCTTGGACCTTCACATTGGCGATGAAGCACAGATATCCCATCGGAATTAAATACAAAAGGCACAATGCCGCCTTAAGTACAAGAATTGAGACTCTCCTTACAGTCGGTGCTTTCAGCATTCCCTGTGAGACCAGTATTAGATTACGATACACCATTGTAGGTTCAATGTATTCCTTGGACATAAACATTCACGATGAAATACTGAAATTACATCGGAATTAAATACAAAAGGCACAATGCCGCCTTAAGTAGAAGAATAGAGACTCTTCTTACAGTCGGTGCTTTGAGCATTGCGTGTGAGACCAGTATTAGTTTCCGATACACCACTGCAGGTTCAATGTATTCCTTGGACATACTCATTGACGATGAAATACTGAAATTACATCGGAATTAAATACAAAATGCACAATGCTGCCTTAAGTTCTAGAAGAGTGAGACTTCCTAAAGTCTGTGCCATGATCCTTTCCTGAGAGACCAGTATTAGTTTCCGACACACCACTGCAGGTTCAATGTATTCCTTGGACCTTTACATTGCCAATGAAACACAGAAATCGCGTCGGAATTAAATACAAAAGGCACAATGCAGCCTTAAGTACAAGAATAGAGACTCATCTTACAGTCGGTGCTTTGAGCATACCCTGTGAGACCAGTATTAGTTTCCGATACACCACTGCAGGTTCAATGTGTTCCTTGGTCATACACAATGACGATGAAACACTGAAATTACATGGGAATTAAATACAAAAGACAGAATGCCGCATAAATGCAAGAAGATTGAGACTTCTTAGAGTCAATTCTTTGATCCTTTCCTGTGAGTCTAGTATTAGTTTCCGATACACCACTGCAGGTTCAAAGTATTCCTTGGACTTTCACATTGTCGATGTAACACAGAAATCGCTTCGGAATTAAATACAAAAGGCACAATGCCGCCTTAATTACAAGAATAGAGACTCTTCTAACAGTCGGTGCTTTGAGCATTCCCTGTGAGACCAGTATTAGTTTCCGATACACCACTGCAGGTTCCATGTATTTCTTGGACCTTCACATTGACGATGAAACACAGAAATCGCATCGTAATTAAATACAAAATGCACAATGCCGCCTTAAGTACAAGAATAGAGACTCTTCTTACAGTCTGTGCTTTGAGCATTCCCTCTGAGAGCAGTATTACTTTCCGATACACCACTGCAGGTTCAAGGTTTTCCTTGGACCTTCACATTGACTAAGAGACACAGAAATCGCATCGGAATTAAATACAAAAGGCACAAGGCCGCCTTAACTACAAGAATAGAGACTCTTCTTACAGTCGGTGCATTGAGCATCCCCTGTGAGAGCAGTATTAGCTTCTGATACACCACTGCAGGTTCAATGTATTCCTTGCACCTTCACATTGATGATGAAACACTGAAATCGCATCGGAATTAAATACAAAAGGCACAATGCCACCTTAAGTACAAGAATAGAGACTCTTCTTGCAGTCGGTGCTTTGAGCATTCCCTGTGAGACCAGTATTAGTTGCCGATAGACCACTGCAGGTTCAATGTATTCCTTGGACCTTCACATTGACGATGAAACACAGAAATCGCATCGGAATTAAATACAAAAGGCACAATGCCACCTTAAGTACACGAATAGAGACTCTTCTTACAGTCGGTGCTTTGAGCATTCCCTCTGAGACCAGTATTAGTTTCCGATTCACCACTGCAGGTTCAAAGTATTCCTTGGACCTTCACATTGACTATGAAACACAGAAATCGCATCGGAATTAAATACAAAAGGCACAATGCCGCCTTAAGTAAAAGAACACAAACTCTTCTTACAGATTGTTCTTTGAGCATTGCCTGTGAGACCAGTATTAGTTTCCGATACACCACTGCAGGTTCAATGTGTTCCTTGGACATACACAATGACGATGAAACACTGAAATTACATGGGAATTAAATACAAAAGACAGAATGCCGCCTTAATGCAAGAAGATTGAGACTTCTTAGAGTCCATTCTTTGATTCTTTCTTGTGAGACCAGTATTAGTTTCCGATACACCACTGCAGGTTCAAAGTATTGCTTGGAGCTTCACATTGACTATGAAACACAGAAATCGCATCGGAATTAAATGCAAAACGCACAATGGCGCCTTAAGTACATGAATAGAGACTCTTCTTACAGTCGGTGTTTTGAGCATTCCCTGTGAGACCAGTGTTAGTTTCCGATACACCACTGCAGGTTCAATGTATTCCTAGGACCTTCACATTGGCGATGAAACACAGATATCCCATCGGAATTAAATACAAAAGGCACAATGCCGCCTTAAGTACAAGAATAGAGACTCTTCTTACAGTCGGTGTTTTCAGCATTCCCTGTGAGACCAGTATTAGATTCCGATACACCACTGTAGGTTCAATGTATTCCTTGGACATACACATTCACGATGAAATACTAAAATTACATCGGAATTAAATACAAAAGGCACAATGCCTCCTTAAGTACAAGAATAGAGACTCTTCTTACAGTCGGTGCTTTGAGCATTGCCTGTGAGACCAGTATTAGTTTCCGATACACCACTGCAGGTTCAATGTATTCCTTGGACATACACATTGACGATGAAATACTGAAATTACATCGGAATTAAATACAAAATGCACAATGCCGCCTTAAGTGCTAGTAGTGTGAGACTTCCTAGAGTCTGTGCCTTGATCCTTTCCTGAGAGACCAGTATTAGTTTCCGATACACCACTGCAGGTTCAATGTATTCCTTGGACCTTCACATTGCCGATGAAACACAGAAATCGCGCGGAATTAAATACAAAAGGCACAATGCATCCTTAAGTACAAGAATAGAGACTCTTCTTACAGTCGGTGCTTTGAGCATTCCCTGTGAGACCAGTATTAGTTTCCGATACACCACTGCAGGTTCAATGTGTTGCTTGGACATACACAATGACGATGAAACACTGAAATTACATGGGAATTAAATACAAAAGACAGAATGCCGCCTAAATGCAAGAAGATTGAGACTTCTTAGAGTCCATTCTTTGATCCTTTCCTGTGAGACCAGTATTAATTTCCGATACACCACTGCAGGTTCAATGTATTCCTTGGCCTTTCACATTGACGATGTAACACAGAAATCGCTTCGGAATTAAATACAAAAGGCACAATGCCGCCTTAATTACAAGAATAGAGACTCTTCTAACAGTCGGTGCTTTGAGCATTCCCCGTGAGACCAGTATTAGTTTCCGATACACCACTGCAAGTTCAATGTATTGCTTGGACCTTCACATTGATGATGAAACACAGAAATCGCATCGGAATTAAATACAAAAGGCACAATGCCACCTTAAGTACAAGAATAGGGACTCTTCTTGCAGTCGGTGCTTTGAGCATTCCCTGTGAGACCAGTATTAGTTTCCGATACACCACTGCAGGTTCAATGTATTCCTTGGACCTTCACAATGACGATGAAACACAGAAATCGCATCGGAATTAAAGACAAAAGGCACAATGCCGCCTTAAGTACAAGAATAGAGACTCTTCTTACAGTCGGTGCTTTGAGCATTCCCTGTGAGACCAGTATTAGTTTCCGATACACCACTGCAGGTTCAATGTATTCCTTGGACCTTCACATTGATGATGAAACACAGAAATCGCATCGGAATTAAATACAAAAGGCACAATGCCACCTTAAGTACAAGAATAGAGACTCTTCTAGCATTCGGTGCTTTGAGCATTCCCTCTGAGAGCAGTATTAGTTTCCGTACACCACTGCAGGTTCAAAGTATTCCTTGGACCTTCACATTGACTATGAAACTCAGAAATCGCATCGGAATTAAATACAAAAGGCACAATGCCGCCTTAAGTACAAGAATAGAGACTCTTCTTACAGTCGGTGCTTTGAGCATTCCCTCTGAGACCAGTATTAGTTTGCGATACACCACTGCAGGTTCAATGTATTCCTTGGACCTTCACATTGACGATGAAACACAGAAATCGCATCGGAATTAAATACAAAAGGCACAATTCCGCGTTAAGTACAAGAATAGAGACTCTTCTTACAGTCGGTGCTTTGAGCATTCCCTGTGGGACCAGTATTAGTTTCCGATACACCACTGCAGGTTCAATGTATTCCTTGGACATACACATTGACGATGAAACACTGAAATTACATCGGAATTAAATAAGAAAGGCACTATGGCGCCTTAATTGCAAGAAGAGTGAGACTTCTTTGAGTCTGTGCTTTGATCCTTTCCTGTGAGACCAGTATTAGTTTCCGATTCACCACTGCAGGTTCAGTATATTCCTTGGACCTTCACATTGACGATGAAACACAGAAATCTCATCGGAATTAAATATAAAAGGCACAAAGTCGCCTTAAGTACAAGAATAGAGACTCTTCTTATAGTCGTTGCTTTGAGCATTCCCTGTGAGACCACTACTAGTTTACGATACACAGCTGCAGGTTCAATGTATTCCTTGGACATTCACATTTTCGATCAAACACTGAAATTACATTGGAATTAAATACAAAAAACACAATGCCGCCTTAATTGCAAGAAGAGTGAGACTTCTTAGAATCTGTGCTTTGATCCTTTCCTGTTAGACCTGTATTAGTTTCCGATACACCACTGCACGTTCAATGTATTCCTTGGACGGTCACATTGGATATGAAAGACAGAAATCGTATCGGAATTAAACTCAAAAGGCACTAAGCCGCCTTAAGTACAAGAATACAGACTCTTCCTACAGTCGATGTTTTCAGCATTCCCTGTGAGACCTGTATTAGTTTCCGATACACCACTGCAGGTTCAATGTATTCCTTGGACCTTCACATTGACGATGAAACACAGAAATCGCAACTGAATTAAATACAAAAGGCACAATGCCGCCTTAAGTACAAGAATAGAGACTCTTCTTACAGTCGGTGCTTTGAGCATTCCCTGTGAGACCAGTATTACTTTCTGATACACCACTGCAGGTGCAATGTATTCCTTGAACATACACAATGACGATGAAACACTGAAATTACATCGGAATTAAATACAAATGACACAATGCCGCCTTAATGCAAGAAGAGTGAGACTTCATAGAGTCCATTCTTTGATCCTTTCCTGTGAGTCCAGAATTAGTTTCCGATACGCCACTGCAGGTTCAATGTATTCCTTGGACCCTCACATTGACGATAAAAAACAGAAATTGCATCGGAATTAACTACAAGAGGCACAATGCCGCATTAAGTACAAGAATAGAGGCTCTTCATACAGTCGGTGCTTTGAGCATTCCCTGTGGGACCAGTATTAGTTTCCGATACACCACTGCAGGTTCAATGTATTTCTTGGACATACACGTTGCGATGAATTATTGAAATTACATCCGAATTAAATACAAAAGGCACAATGCCGCCTTAAGTGCTAGATGAGTGAGACTTCTTTGAGTCTGTGCCATGATCCTTTCCTGTGAGACCAGTATTAGTTTCCGATACACCACTGCAGGTTCAATGTATTCCTTGGACCATCACATTGACGATGAAACACAGAAATCGCATTGGAATTAAATACAAAAGGCACAATGCAGCCTTAATTACAAGAATTGAGACTCCTCTTACAGTCGGTGCTTTGAGCATTCCCTGTGAGACCAGTAATAGTTTCCGATACACCACTGCAGGTTCAATGTATTCCTTGGACGTTCACATTCACGATAAAACACAAAAATCGCATCGGAATTAAATACAAATGGCACAATGCCGCCTTAGGTACAAGAATAGAGACTCTTCTTACAGTCGGTGCTTTGAGCATTCCCTGTGAGACCAGTATTAGTTTCCGATACACCACTGCAGGTTCAAAGTATTCCTTGGACCTTCACATTGACTATGAAACACAGAAATCGCATCGGAATTAAATGCAAAAGGCACAAAGCTGCCTTAAGTACAAGAATAGAGACTCTTCTTACAGTCGGTGTTTTGAGCATTTCCTGTGAAACCAGTATTAGTTTCCGATACACCACTGCAGGTTCAATGTATTCCTTGGACCTTCACATTGACGATGAAACACAGAAATCTGATCGGAATTAAATACAAAAGGCACAATGCCGCCTTAAGTACAAGAATAGAGACTCTTCTTACAGTCGGTGATTTGAGCATTCCCTGTGAGACCAGTATTAGTTTCCGATACACCACTGCAGGTTCAATGTATTCCTTGGACATACACATAGACGATGAAATACTGAAATTACATTGGAATTAAATACAATAGGCACAATGCCGCCTTAAGTGCTAGAAGACTGAGAATACTTAGAGTATGTGACTTGATCATTTCCTGTGAGACCAGTATTAGTTTCCGACACACCACTGCAGGTTCAATGTAGTCGTTGGACCATCACATTGACGATGAAACACAGAAATCGCATCGGAACTAAATACAAAAGGCACAATGCTGCCTTATTTACAAGAATAGAGACTCTTCATACAGTCGGTGCTTTGAGCATTCCCTGTGAGACCAGTAATAGTTTCCGATATACCACTGCAGGTTCAATGTATTCCTTGGACCTTCACATTCACGATGAAACACAGAAAACGCATCGGGATTAAATACAAAAAGCACAATGCCGCCTTAAGTACAAGAATAGAGACACTTCTTTCAGTCGGCGCTTTGAGCATTGCCTCTGAGAGCAGTATTAGTTTCCGATAAACCACTGCAGGTTCAAGGTATTCCTTGGACCTTCATATTGACTATGAAACGCAGAAATCGCAACGGAATTAAATTCAAAAGACACAAGGCCGCCTTAAGTACAAGAATATTGACTCTTCTTACAGTCGGTGCTTTGAGCATTCCCTGTGAGACCAGTATTAGTTTCCGATACACCACAGCAGTAACAAAGTATTCCTTGGACCTTCACATTGACTATGAAACACAGAAATCGCATCGGAATTAAATACAAAAGGCACAATGCCGCCTTAAGAACAAGAATAGAGACACTTCTTACAGTCGGAGCTTGGAGCATTCCCTCTGACAGCAGTATTAGCTTCCGATACACCACTGCAGGTTCAAAGTATTCCTTGGACCTTCACATTGACTATGAAACACAGAAATCGCATCGGAATTAAATACAAAAGGCACAAGGAAGACTTCAGTACAAGAATAGAGACTCTTCTTACAGTCGGTGCTTTGAGCTTTCCCTGTGAGACCAGTTTTAGTTTCCGATACACCACTGCAGGTTCAAGCTATTCCTTGGACCTTCACATTGACTATGAAACACAGAAATCGCATCGGAATTAAATATAAAAGGCACAATGCCGCCTTAAGTACAAGAATAGAGGCTCTTCATACAGTCGGTGCTTTCAGCATTCCCTGTGAGACCAGTATTTGTTTCCGATACACCACTGCAGCTTCAATGTATTTCTTGGACATACACGTTGCGATGAATTACTGAAATTACAACGGAATTAAATACAGAAGGCACAATGCCGCCTTAAGTGCTAGAAGAGTGAGACTTCTTAGAGTCTGTGCCATGATCCTTTCCTGTGAGACCAGTATTAGTTTCCGATACACCACTGCAGGTTCAATGTATACCTTGGACCATCACATTGACGATGAAACACAGAAATCGCATCGGAATTAAATACAAAAGGCACAATGCAGCCTTAATTACAAGAATAGAGACTCTTCTTACAGTCGGTGCTTTGAGCATTCCCTGTGAGACCAGTATTAGTTTTCGATACACCACTGCAGGTTCAATGTATTCCTTGGACATACACATTGACGATGAGATACTGAAATTACATCAGAATTAAATACAAAAGGCACAATGCCGCCTTAAGTGCTAGAAGAGTGAGACTTCTTAGAGTCTGTGCCTGGATCCTTTCCTGTGAGACCAGCATTAGTTTCCGATACACCACTGCAGGTTCAATGTATTCCTTGGACCTTCACATTGACGATGAAGCACGGAAATCGCATCGGATTTAAATACAAAAGGCACAATGCCGCCTTAAGTACAAGAATAGAGACTCTACTTACAGTCGGTGCTTTGAGTATTCCCTGTGAGACTAGTATTAGTTTCCGATACACCACTGCAGGTTCAATGTATTCCCTAGACATACACAATGACGATGAAACACTGAAATTACATCGGAATTAAATACAAAAGACACAATGCCGCCTTAATGCAAGAAGAGTGAGACTTCTTAGAGTCCATTCTTTGATCCTTTCCTGTGAGACCAGTATTAGTTTCTGATACACCACTGCATGTTCAATGTATTCCTTGGACCTTCAAATTGACGATGAAACAAAGAAATCGCTTCGGAATTAAATACAAAAGGAACAATGCCGCCTTAATTACAAGAATGGAGACTCTTCTTAAAGTCTGTGCTTTGAGCATTCCCTGTGAGACCAGTATTAGTATCCGATACACCACTGCAGGTACAATGTATTCCTTAGGCCTTCACATTGACGATGAAACACAGAAATCGCATCGGAATTAAATACAAAAGGCACAATGCCGCCTTAAGTACAAGAATAGAGACACTTCTTACAGTCGGTGATTTGAGCATTCCTTCTGTGAGCACTATTAGTTTCCGATACACCACTGCAGGTTCAAGGTATTCCTTGGACCTTCATATTGACTATGAAACACAGAAATCGCATCGGAATTAAATACAAATGTCACAAGGACGCCTTAAGTACAAGAATAGAGACTCTTCTTACAGTCAGTGCTTTGAGCATTCCCTGTGAGACCAGTATTAGTTTCCGATACACCACTGCAGGTTCAAAGTATTCCTTGGACCTTCACATTGACGATGAAACACAGAAATCGCATCGGAATAAAATACAAAAGGGACAATGCCGCCTTAAGTACAAGAACACAGACTCTTCTTACAGTCTGTGCTTTGAGCATTCCCTGTGAGACCAGTATTCGTTTCCGATACACCACTGCAGGTTCAATGTATTCCTTGGACCTTCACATTTGCGATGAAACACAGAAATCGCATCGGAATTAAATACAAAAGGCACAATGCCGCCTTAAGTGCAGGAATAGAGACTCTTCTTACAGTCGGTGATTTGAGCATTCCCTGTGAGACCAGTATTAGTTTCCGATACACCACTGCAGGTTCAATGTATTCCCTGGACATACACAATGACGATGAAACACTGAAATTACATCGGAATTAAATACAAAAGACACAATGCCGCTTTAAGTGCTAGAAGAGTGAGACTTCTTAGAGTCTGTGCCTGGATCCTTTCCTGTGAGACCAGCATTAGTTTCCGATACACCACTGCAGGTTCAATGTATTCCTTGGACCTTCACATTGACCATGAAGCACAGAAATCGCATCGGATTTAAATACAAAAGGCACAATGCCGCCTTAAGTACAAGAATAGAGACTCTACTTACAGTCGGTGCTTTCAGCATTCCCTGTGAGACCAGTATTAGTTTCCGATACACCACTGCAGGTTCAATGTATTCCCTGGACATACACATTGACGATGAAACACTGAAATTACATCGGAATTAAATAAGAAAGGCACTATGGCGCCTTAATGCAAGAAGAGTGAGACTTCATAGAGTCCATTCTCTGATCCTTTCCTGTGAGTCCAGTATTAGTTTCCGATACACCACTGCAGGTTCAATGTATTCCTTGGACCCTCACATTGACGATAAAAATCAGAAATTGCATCGGAATTAACTACAAGAGGCACAATGCCGCATTAAGTACAAGAATAGAGGCTCTTCATGCAGTCGGTGCTTTGAGCATTCCCTGTGAGACCAGTATTAGTTTCCGATACACCACTGCAGGTTCAATGTATTTCTTGGACATACACGATGCGATGAATTATTGAAATTACATCCGAATTAAATGCAAAAGGCACAATGCCGCCTTAAGTGCTAGAAGAGTGAGACTTCTTAGAGTCTGTGCCATGATCCTTTCCTGTGAGACCAGTATTAGTTTCCGATACACCACTGCAGCTTCAATGTATTCCTTGGACCATCACATTGACGATGAAACACAGAAATCGCATCGGAATTAAATACAAAAGGCACAATGCAGCCTTAATTACAAGAATTGAGACTCTTCTTACAGTCGGTGCTTTGAGCATTCCCTGTGAGACCAGTAATACTTTCCGATACACCACTGCAGGTTCAATGTATTCCTTGGACGTTCACATTCACGATGAAACACAAAAATCGCATCGGAATTAAATACAAATGGCACAATGCCGCCTTAGGTACAAGAATAGAGACTCTTCTTACAGTCGGTGCTTTGAGCATTCCCTGTGAGACCAGTATTATTTTCCGATACACCACTGCAGGTTCAATGTATTCCTTGGACCTTCACATTGACGATGAAACACAGAGATCTCATCGGAATTAAATACAAAAGGCACAATGCCGCCTTAAGTACAAGAATAGAGACTCTTCTTACAGTCGGTGATTTGAGCATTCCCTGTGAGACCAGTATTAGTTTCCGATACCCCACTGCAGGTTCAATGTATTCCTTGGACATACACATAGACGATGAAATACTGAAATTACATTGGAATTAAATACAATAGGCACAATGCCGCCTTAAGTGCTAGAAGACTTAGAATACTTAGAGTATGTGACTTGATCATTTCCTGTGAGACCAGTATTAGTTTCCGACACACCACTGCAGGTTCAATGTAGTCGTGGGGACCATCACATTGACGATGAAACACAGAAATCGCATCGGAACTAAATACAAAAGGCACAATGCTGCCTTATTTACAAGAATAGAGACTCTTCTTACAGTCGGTGCTTTGAGCATTCCCTGTGAGACCAGTAATAGTTTCCGATATACCACTGCAGGTTCAATGTATTCCTTGGACCTTCACATTCACGATGAAACACAGAAATCGCATCGGGATTAAATACAAAAAGCACAATGCCGCCTTAAGTACAAGAATAGAGACACTTCTTTCAGTCGGCGCTTTGAGCATTGCCTCTGAGAGCAGTATTAGTTTCCGATAAACCACTTCAGGTTCAAGGTATTCCTTGGACCTTCATATTGACTATGAAACACAGAAATCGCAACGGAATTAAATTCAAAAGACACAAGGCCGCCTTAAGTACAAGAATAGAGACTCTTCTTACAGTCGGTGCTTTGAGCATTCCCTGTGAGACCAGTATTAGTTTCCGATACACCACAGCAGGTTCAAAGTATTCCTTGGACCTTCACATTGACTATGAAACACAGAAATCGCATCGGAATTAAATACAAAAGGCACAAGGAAGACTTCAGTACAAGAATAGAGACTCTTCTTACAGTCGGTGCTTTGAGCTTTCCCTGTGAGACTAGTTTTAGTTTCCGATACACCACTGCAGGTTCAAGCTATTCCTTGGACCTTCACATTGACTATGATACACAGAAATCGCATCGGAATTAAATACAAAAGGCACAATGCCGCCTTAAGTACCAGAATAGAGGCTCTTCATACAGTCGGTGCTTTCAGCATTCCCTGTGAGACCAGTATTTGTTTCCGATACACCACTGCAGGTTCAATGTATTTCTTGGACATACACGTTGCGATGAATTACTGAAATTACATCGGAATTAAATACAGAAGGCACAATGCCGCCTTAAGTGCTAGAAGAGTGAGACTTCTTAGAGTCTGTGCCTGGATCCTTTCCTGTGAGACCAGCATTAGTTTCCGATACACCACTGCAGGTTCAATGTATTCCTTGGACCTTCACATTGACGATGAAGCACGGAAATCGCATCGGATTTAAATACAAAAGGCACAATGCCGCCTAAAGTACAAGAATAGAGACTCTACTTACAGTCGGTGCTTTGAGTAATCCCTGTGAGACTAGTATTAGTTTCCGATACACCACTGCAGGTTCAATGTATTCCCTAGACATACACAATGACGATGAAACACTGAAATTACATCGGAATTAAATACAAAAGACACAATGCCGCCTTAATGCAAGAAGAGTGAGACTTCTTAGAGTCCATTCTTTGATCCTTTCCTGTGAGACCAGTATTAGTTTCTGATACACCACTGCAGGTTCAGTGTATTCCTTGGAGCTTCAAATTGACGATGAAACACAGAAATCGCATCGGAATTAAATACAAAAACACAATGCCGCCTTAAGTACAAGAATAGAGATTCTTGTTACAGTCAGTGCTTTGAGCATTCCCTGTGAGACCAGTATTAGTATCCGATACACCACTGCAGGTACAATGTATTCCTTAGGCCTTCACATTGACGATGAAACACAGAAATCGCATCGGAATTAAATACAAAAGGCACAATGCCGCCTTAAGTACAAGAATAGAGACACTTCTTACAGTCGGTGATTTGAGCATTCCTTCTGTGAGCAGTATTAGTTTCCGATACACCACTGCAGGTTCAAGGTATTCCTTGGACCTTCATATTGACTATGAAACACAGAAATCGCATCGGAATTAAATACAAATGTCACAAGGTCGCCTTAAGTACAAGAATAGAGACTCTTCTTACAGTCAGTGCTTTGAGCATTCCCTGTGAGACTAGTATTAGTTTCCGATACACCACTGCAGGTTCAAAGTATTCCTTGGACCTTCACATTGACGATGAAACACAGAAATCGCATCGGAATTAAATACAAAAGGGACAATGCCGCCTTAAGTACAAGAACACAGACTCTTCTTACAGTCTGTGCTTTGAGCATTCCCTGTGAGACCAGTATTCGTTTCCGATACACCACTGCAGGTTCAATGTATTCCTTGGACCTTCACATTTGCGATGAAACACAGAAATCGCATCGGAATTAAATACAAAAGGCACAATGCCGCCTTAAGTGCAGGAATAGAGACTCTTCTTACAGTCGGTGATTTGAGCATTCCCTGTGGGACCAGTATTAGTTTCCGATACACCACTGCAGGTTCAATGTATTCCCTGGACATACACAATGACGATGAAACACTGAAATTACATCGGAATTAAATACAAAAGACACAATGCCGCCTTAAGTGCTAGAAGAGTGAGACTTCTTAGAGTCTGTGCCTGGATCCTTTCCTGTGAGACCAGCATTAGTTTCCGATACACCACTGCAGGTTCAATGTATTCCTTGGACCTTCACATTGACCATGAAGCACAGAAATCGCATCGGATTTAAATACAAAAGGCACAATGCCGCCTTAAGTACAAGAATAGAGACTCTACTTACAGTCGGTGCTTTCAGCATTCCCTGTGAGACCAGTATTAGTTTCCGATACACCACTGCAGGTTCAATGTATTCCCTGGACATACACATTGACGATGAAACACTGACATTACATCGGAATTAAATAAGAAAGGCACTATGGCGCCTTAATGCAAGAAGAGTGAGACTTCATAGAGTCCATTCTTTGATCCTTTCCTGTGAGTCCAGTATTAGTTTCCGATACACCACTGCAGGTTCAATGTATTCCTTGGACCCTCACATTGACGATAAAAAACAGAAATTGCATCGGAATTAACTACAAGAGGCACAATGCCGCATTAAGTACAAGAATAGAGGCTCTTCATACAGTCGGTGCTTTGAGCATTCCCTGTGAGACCAGTATTAGTTTCCGATACACCACTTGCAGGTTCAATGTATTTCTTGGACATACACGATGCGATGAATTATTGAAATTACATCCGAATAAAATACAAAAGGCACAATGCCGCCTTAAGTGCTAAAAGAGTGAGACTTCTTAGAGTCTGTGCCATGATCCTTTCCTGTGAGACCAGTATTAGTTTCCGATACACCACTGCAGCTTCAATGTATTCCTTGGACCATCACATTGACGATGAAACACAGAAATCGCATCGGAATTAAATACAAAAGGCACAATGCAGCCTTAATTACAAGAATTGAGACTCTTCTTACAGTCGGTGCTTTGAGCATTCCCTGTGAGACCAGTAATAGTTTCCGATACACCACTGCAGGTTCAATGTATTCCTTGGACGTTCACATTCACGATGAAACACAAAAATCGCATCGGAATTAAATACAAATGGCACAATGCCGCCTTAGGTACAAGAATAGAGACTCTTCTTACAGTTGGTGCTTTGAGCATTCCCTGTGAGACCAGTATTAGTTTCCGATACACCACTGCAGGTTCAATGTATTCCTTGGACCTTCACATTGACTATGAAACACAGAAATCGCATCGGAATTAAATGCAAAAGGCACAAAGCTGCCTTAAGTACAAGAATAGAGACTCTTCTTACAGTCGGTGTTTTGAGCATTTCCTGTGAAACCAGTATTAGTTTCCGATACACCACTGCAGGTTCAATGTATTCCTTGGACCTTCACATTGACGATGAAACACAGAAATCTCATCGGAATTAAATACAAAAGGCACAATGCCGCCTTAAGTACAAGAATAGAGACTCCTCTTACAGTCGGTGATTTGAGCATTCCCTGTGAGACCAGTATTAGTTTCCGATACACCACTGCAGGTTCAATGTATTCCTTGGACATACACATAGACGATGAAATACTGAAATTACATTGGAATTAAATACAATAGGCACAATGCCGCCTTAAGTGCTAGAAGACTGAGACTACTTAGAGTATGTGACTTGATCATTTCCTGTGAGACCAGTATTAGTTTCCGACACACCACTGCAGGTTCAATGTAGTCGTTGGACCATCACATTGACGATGAAACACAGAAATTGCATCGGAACTAAATACAAAAGGCACAATGCTGCCTTATTTGCAAGAATAGAGACTCTTCTTACAGTCGGTGCTTTGAGCATTCCCTATGAGACCAGTAATAGTTTCCGATATACCACTGCAGGTTCAATGTATTCCTTGGACCTTCACATTCACGATGAAACACAGAAATCGCATCGGGATTATATACAAAAAGCACAATGCCGCCTTAAGTACAAGAATAGAGACACTTCTTTCAGTCGGCGCTTTGAGCATTGCCCCTGAGAGCAGTATTAGTTTCCGATAAACCACTGCAGGTTCAAGGTATTCCTTGGACCTTCATATTGACTATGAAACACAGAAATCGCAACGGAATTAAATTCAAAAGGCACAAGGCCGCCTTAAGTACAAGAATAGAGACTCTTCTTACAGTCGGTGCTTTGAGCATTCCCTGTGAGACCAGTATTAGTTTCCGATACACCACAGCAGGTTCAAAGTATTCCTTGGACCTTCACATTGACTATGAAACACAGAAATCGCATCGGAATTAAATACAAAAGGCACTATGCCGCCTTAAGAACAAGAATAGAGACTCTTCTTACAGTCGGAGATTTGAGCATTCCCTCTGACAGCAGTATTAGCTTCCGATACACCACTGCAGGTTCAAAGTATTCCTTGGACCTTCACATTGACTATGACACACAGAAATCGCATCGGAATTAAATACAAAAGGCACAAAGAAGACTTCAGTATAAGAATAGAGACTCTTCTTACAGTCGGTGCTTTGAGCTTTCCCTGTGAGACCAGTTTTAGTTTCCGATACACCACTGCAGGTTCAAGCTATTCCTTGGACCTTCACATTGACTATGAAACACAGAAATCGCATCGGAATTAAATACAAAAGGCACAATGCCGCCTTAAGTACAAGAATAGAGGCTCTTCATACAGTCGGTGCTTTCAGCATTCCCTGTGAGACCAGTATTTGTTTCCGATACACCACTGCAGGTTCAATGTATTTCTTGGACATACACGTTGCGATGAATTACTGAAATTACATCGGAATTAAATACAGAAGGCACAATGCCGCCTTAAGTGCTAGAAGAGTGAGACTTCTTAGAGTCTGTGCCATGATCCTTTCCTGTGAGACCAGTATTAGTTTCCGATACACCACTGCAGGTTCAATGTATTCCTTGGACCATCACATTGACGATGAAACACAGAAATCGCATCGGAAATAAATACAAAAGGCACAATGCTGCCTTACTTACAAGAATAGAGACTCTTCTTACAGTGGGTGCTTTGAGCATTCCCTGTGAGACCAGTAATAGTTTCCGATATACCACTGCAGGTTCAATGTATTCCTTGGAACTTCACATTCACGATGAAACACAGAAATCGCATCGGGATTAAATACAAAAAGAACAACGCCGCCTTAAGAACAAGAATAGAGACACTTCTTTCAGTCGGTGCTTTGATCTTTGCCTCTGAGAGCAGTATTAGTTTCCGATAAACCACTGCAAGTTCAAGGTATTCCTTGGACCTTCATATTGACTATGAAACACAGAAATCGCATCGGAATTAAATTCAAAAGGCACAAGGCCGCCTTAAGTACAAGAAT
Organism: Schistocerca serialis cubense; assembly: GCF_023864345.2. Classification (NCBI taxonomy): domain Eukaryota; kingdom Metazoa; phylum Arthropoda; class Insecta; order Orthoptera; family Acrididae; genus Schistocerca; species Schistocerca serialis. Next base: position 967,735,026 of record NC_064641.1, read on the forward strand.
AGAGACTCTTCTTACAGTCGGTGCTTTGAGCATTCCCTGTGAGACCAGTATTAGTTTCCGATACACCACAGCAGGTTCAAAGTATTCCTTGGACCTTCACATTGACTATGAAACACAGAAATCGCATCGAAATTAAATACAAAAGGCACAATGCCGCCTTAAGAACAAGAATAGAGACGCTTCTTACAGTCGGAGCTTTGAGCATTCCCTCTGACAGCAGTATTAGCTTCCGATACACCACTGCAGGTTCAAAGTATTCCTTGGACCTTCACATTGACTATGAAACACAGAAATCGCATCGGAATTAAATACAAAAGGCACAAGGAAGACTTCAGTACAAGAATAGAGACTCTTCTTACAGTCGGTGCTTTGAGCTTTCCCTGTGAGACCAGTTTTAGTTTCCGATACACCACTGCAGGTTCAATGTATTCCTTGGACCTTCACATTGACTATGTAACACAGAAATCGCATCGGAATTAAATACAAAAGGCACAATGCCGCCTTAAGTATAAGAATAGAGACACTTCTTAAAGTCGGTGCTTTGAGCATTCCCTCGGAGAGCAGTGTTAGTTTCCGATACACCAGTGCAGGTTCAAAGTATTCCTTGGACCTTCACATTGTCTATGAAACACAGAAATCGCATCGAAAATAAATACAAAAGGCACATTGCCGCCTTAAGTACAACAATAGAGACTCTTCTTACAGTCGGTGCTTTGAGCATTCCCTGTGAGACCAGTATTAGTTTTCGATACACCACTGCAGGTTCAATGTATTCCTTGGACATACACATTGACGATGAGATACTGAAATTACATCAGAATTAAATACAAAAGGCACAATGCCGCCTTAAGTGCTAGAAGAGTGAGACTTCTTAGAGTCTGTGCCTGGATCCTTTCCTGTGAGACTAGCATTAGTTTCCGATACACCACTGCAGGTTCAATGTATTCCTTGGACCTTCACATTGACGATGAAGCACGGAAATCGCATCGGATTTAAATACAAAAGGCACAATGCCGCCTTAAGTACAAGAATAGAGACTCTACTTACAGTCGGTGCTTTGAGTATTCCCTGTGAGACTAGTATTAGTTTCCGATACACCACTGCAGGTTCTATGTATTCCCTAGACATACACAATGACGATGAAACACTGAAATTACATCGGAATTAAATACAAAAGACACAATGCCGCCTTAATGCCAGAAGAGTGAGACTTCTTAGAGTCCATTCTTTGATCCTTTCCTGTGAGACCAGTATTAGTTTCTGATACACCACTGCATGTTCAATGTATTCCTTGGACCTTCAAATTGACGATGAAACAAAGAAATCGCATCGGAATTACATACAAAAGGAACAATGCCGCCTTAATTACAAGAATGGGGACTCTTCTTAAAGTCTGTGCTTTGAGCATTCCCTGTGAGACCAGTATTAGTATCCGATACACCACTGCAGGTACAATGTATGCCTTAGACCTTCACATTGACGGTGAAACACAGAAATCGCATCGGAATTAAATACAAAAGGCACAATGCCGCCTTAAGTACAAGAATAGAGACACTTCTTACAGTCGGTGATTTGAGCATTCCTTCTGTGAGCAGTATTAGTTTCCGATACACCACTGCAGGTTCAAGGTATTCCTTGGACCTTCATATTGACTATGAAACACAGAAATCGCATCGGAATTAAATACAAATGTCACAAGGACGCCTTAAGTACAAGAATAGAGACTCTTCTTACAGTCAGTGCTTTGAGCATTCCCTGTGAGACCAGTATTAGTTTCCGATACACCACTGCAGGTTCAAAGTATGCCTTGGGCCTTCACATTGACGATGAAACACAGAAATCGCATCGGAATGAAATACAAAAGGGACAATGCCGCCTTAAGTACAAGAACACAGACTCTTATTACAGTCTGTGCTTTGAGCATTCCCTGTGAGACCAGTATTCGTTTCCGATACACCACTGCAGGTTCAATGTATTCCTTGGACTTTCACATTTGCGAAGAAACACAGAAATCGCATCGGAATTAAATACAAAAGGCACAATGCCGCCTTAAGTGCAGGAATAGAGACTCTTCTTACAGTCGGTGATTTGAGCATTCCCTGTGAGACCAGTATTAGTTTCCGATACACCACTGCAGGTTCAATGTATTCCCTGGACATACACAATGACGATGAAACACTGAAATTACATGGGAATTAAATACAAAAGACACAATGCCGCCTTAAGTGCTAGAAGAGTGAGACTTCTTAGAGTCTGTGCCTGGATCCTTTCCTGTGAGACCAGCATTAGTTTCCGATACACCACTGCAGGTTCAATGTATTCCTTGGACCTTCACATTGACCATGAAGCACAGAAATCGCATCGGATTTAAATACAAAAGGCACAATGCCGCCTTAAGTACAAGAATAGAGACTCTACTTACAGTCGGTGCTTTCAGCATTCCCTGTGAGACCAGTATTAGTTTCCGATACACCACTGCAGGTTCAATGTAATCCCTGGACATACACAATGACGACGAAACACTGAAATTACATCGGAATTAAATACAAAAGACACAATGCGGCCTTCATGCAAGAAGAGTGTGACTTCTTTGAGTTAATTCTTTGATCCTTTCCTGTGAGACCAGTATTAGTTTCTGATACACCACTGCTTGTTCAATGTATTCCTTGGACCTTCAAATTGACGATGACACAAAGAAATCGCATCGGAATGAAATACAAAAGGAACAATGCCGCCTTAATTACAAGAATGGAGACTCTTCTTAAAGTCGGTGCTTTGAGCATTCCCTGTGAGACCAGTATTAGTATCCGATACACCACTGCAGGTACAATGTATTCCTTAGACCTTCACATTGACGATGAAACACAGAAATCGCATCGGAATTAAATACAAAAGGCACAATGCCGCCTTAAGTACAAGAATAGAGACACTTCTTACATTCGGTGATTTGAGCATTCCTTCTGTGAGCAGTATTAGTTTCCGATACACCACTGCAGGTTCAAGGTATTCCTTGGACCTTCATATTGACTATGAAACACAGAAATCGCATCGGAATTAAATACAAATGTCACAAGGACGCCTTAAGTACAAGAATAGAGACTCTTCTTACAGTCAGTGCTTTGAGCATTCCCTGTGAGACCAGTATTAGTTTCCGATACACCACTGCAGGTACAAAGTATTCCTTGGACCTTCACATTGACGATGAAACACAGAAATCGCATCGGAATTAAATACAAAAGGGACAATGCCGCCTTAAGTACAAGAACACAGACTCTTCTTACAGTCTGTGCTTTGAGCATTCCCTGTGAGACCAGTATTAGTTTCCGATACACCACTGCAGGTTCAAGGTATTCCTTGGACCTTCACATTTGCGAAGAAACACAGAAATCGCATCGGAATTAAATACAAAAGGCACAATGCCGCCTTAAGTACAGGAATAGAGACTCTTCTTACAGTCGGTGATTTGAGCATTCCCTGTGAGACCAGTATTAGTTTCCGATACACCTGTGCAGGTTCAATGTATTCCCTGGACATACACAATGACGATGAAACACTGAAATTACATCGGAATTAAATACAAAAGACACAATGCCGCCTTATTGCAAGAAGAGTGAGACTTCATTGAGTCCATTCTTTGATCCTTTCCTGTGAGTCCAGTATTAGTTTCCGATACACCACTGCAGGTTCAATGTATTCCTTGGATCTTCAAATTGACGAAGAAACAAAGAAATCGCATCGGAATTAAATACAAAAGGCACAAAGCCGCCTTAATTACAAGAATAGAGACTCTTCTTACAGTTGGTGCTTTGAGCATTCCCTGTGAGTCCAGTATTAGTTTCCGATACACCACCGCAGGTTTAATGTATTCCTTAGACCTTCACATTGACGATGAAACACAGAAATCGCATCGGAATTAAATACAAAAGGCACAATGCCGCCTTAAGTACAAGAACACAGACTCTTCTTACAGTCTGTGCTTTGAGCATTCCCTGTGAGACCACTATTAGTTTCAAATACACCACTGCAGGTTCAATGTATTCCTTGGACCTTCACATTGACGATGAATCACAGAAACCGCATTGGAATTAAATACAAAAGGCACAATGCCGCCTTAAGTATAAGAATAGAGACTCTTCTTACTGTCGGTGCTTTGAGCATTCCCTGTGAGACCAGTATTACTTTCTGATACACCACTGCAGGTGCAATGTATTCCTTGGACATACACAATGACGATGAAACACTGAAATTACATCGGAATTAAATATAAAAGACACAATGCCGCCTTAATGCAAGAAGAGTGAGACTTCATAGAGCCCATTATTTGATCCTTTCCTGTGAGTCCAGTATTAGTTTCCGATACACCACTGCAGATTCAATGTATTCCTTGGACTCTCACATTGACGATAAAAAACAGATATTGCATCGGAATTAAATACAAAAGGCACAATGCCGCCTTAAGTACAGGAAAAGGGACTCTTCATACAGTCGGAGATTAGAGCATTCCCTGTGAGACCAGTATAAGTTTCCGATTCACCACTGCAGGTTCAAAGTATTCCTTGGACCTTCACATTGACTATGAAACGCAGAAATCGCATCGGAATTAAATGCAAAAGGCACAAAGCCGCCTTAAGTACAAGAATAGAGACTCTCCTTACAGTCGGTGCATTGAGCATTCCCTGTGAGACCAGTATTAGTTTCCGATACACCACTGCAGGTTCAATGTATTCCTTGGACCTTCACATTGACGATGAAACACAGAAATCGCATCAGAACTAAATACAAAGGGGCAGATTGCCGCCTTAATTACAAGAATAGAGACTCTTCTTACAGTCGGTGCTTTGAGCATTCCCGGTGAGACCAGTAATAGTTCCTGATACACCACTGCAGGTTCAATGTATTCCTTGGACCTTCACATTCACGATGAAACACAGAAATCGCATCGGGATTAAATACAATAGGCACAATGCCGCCTTAAGTACAGGAATAGAGACACTTCTTTCAGTCGGTGCTTTGAGCATTGCCTCTGAGAGCAGTATTTGTTTCCGATACACCACTGCAGGTTAAAGGTAATCCTTTGACCTTCACATTGACTATGAAACACAGAAATCGCATCGGAATTAAATACAAAAGACACAAGGCCGCCTTAAGTACAAGAATAGAGACTCATCTTACAGTCGGTGCAGTGAGCATTCCCTGTGAGACCAGTATTAGTTTCCGATACACCACAGCAGGTTCAAAATATTCCTTGGACCTTCACATTGACTATGAAACACAGAAATCGCATCGGAAATGAAATACAAAAGGCACAATGCCGCCTTAAGAACAAGAATACAGACACATCTTACAGTCGGAGCTTTCAGCATTCCCTCTGAGAGCAGTATTAGTTTCCGATACACCACTGCAGGTTCAAAGTATTTCATGGACCTTCACACTGACTATGAAACACAGAAATCGCATCGGAATTACATACAAAAAGCACAATGCCGCCTTAAGTATAAGAATAGAGACTCTTCTTACAGTCGGTGCTTTGAGCATTCCCTGTGAGACCAGTATTAGTTTCCGATACACGACTGCAGGTTCAATGTATTCCTTGGACCTTCACATTGACGATGAAACACTGAAATTACATCGGAATTAAATAAAAAAGACACAATGCCGCCTTAATGCAAGAAGAGTGAGACTTCTTAGAGTAAATTCTTTGATCCTTTCCTGTGAGACCAGTATTAGTTTCCGATACACCACCGAAGGTTCAATGTATTCCTTAGACCTTCACATTGACGATGAAACACAGAAATCGCATCGGAATTAAATACAAAAGGCACAATGCCGCCTTAAGTACAAGAATAGGGACACTTCTTACATTCGGTGCTTTGAGCATTCCCTGTGAGACCAGTATTAGTTTCCGATACACCACTGCAGGTTCAATGTATTCCTTGGACCTTCACATTGACTAAGAAACACAGAAATCGCATCGGAATTAAATACAAAAGGCACAATGCCGCCTTAATTACAAGTATAGAGACTCTTCTTACAGTCGGTGTTTTGAGCATTCACTGTGAGACCAGTATTAGTTTCAGATACACCACTGCAGGTTCAATGTATTCCATGAACATTCACATTGACGATGAAACACAGAAATCGCATCGGAATTAAATACAAAAGTCACAATGCCGCCTTAAGTACAAGTATAGAGACTCTTCTTACAGTCGGTGGTTTGAGCATTCCCAGTGAGACCAGTATTAGTTTCCGATACACCACTGCAGTTTCAAAGTATACCTTGGACCTTCACATTGACTATGAAACACAGAAATCGTATCGGAATTAAATACAAAAGGCACAATGCCGCCTTAACTAACAGTATAGAGACTCTTCTTACAGTCGGTGTTTCAGCATTCCCTGTGAGACCAGTATTATTTTCCTATACACCACTGCAGGTTCAATGTATTCCCTGGACATACAGGATGACGATGAAACACTGAAATTACATCGCAATTAAATACGAAAGGGACAATGCCGCCTTAAGTACAAGAATAGAGACACTTCTTACAGTCGGTGTTTTGAGCATCCCTTCTGAGAGCTGTATAAGTTTCCGATACACCACTGCAGGTGCAAGGTATTCCTTGGACCTTCACATTGACTATGAAACACAGAAGTCGCATCGAATTAAATACAAATGGCACAAGGCTGCCTTAAGTACAAGAATAGAGACTCTTCTTACAGTCAGTGCTTTGAGCATTCCCTGTGAGACCAGTATTAGTTTCCGATACACCACTGCAGGTTCAAAGTATTCCTTGGACCTTCACATTGGTTATGAAAAACAGAAATCGCATCGAAGTTAAATACAAAAGGCACAATGCCGCCTTAAGTACAAGAATAGAGACTCTTCTTACAGTCGGTGCTTTGAGCATTCCCTGTGAGACCAGTATTAGTTTCCGATACACCACTGCAGGTTCAATGTGTTACTTGGACCTTCATATTGACGATGAAACACAGGAATCGCATCGGAATTAAATACAAAAGGCACAATGCCGCCTTAAGTACAAGAATAGAGACTCTTCTTACAGTCGGTGCTTTGAGCATTCCCTGTGAGACCAGTATTAGTTTCCGATACACCACTGCAGGCTCAATGTATTCCTTGGACATACACAATGACGATGGAACACTGAAATTACATCGGGATTAAATACAAAGGACACAATGCGGCTTTAATGCAAGAAGAGTGAGACTTCTTAGAGTCCATTCTTTGAGCCTTTCCTGTGAGACCAGTATTAGTTTCCGATACACCACTGCAGGTTCATTGTATTCCATGGACCATCACATTGACGATGAAACACAGAAATCGCATCGGAATTAAATACAAAAGGCACAATGCCGCCTTAATTACAAGAATAGAGACTCTTCTTACAGTCGGTGCTTAGAGCATTCCCTGTAAGACCAGTATTAGTTTCCGATACACCACTGCAGGTTCAAATTATTCCGTGCACCTTAACTTTGAATATGAAACACAGAAATCGCATCGGAATTAAATACAAAGTGCACAATGCCGCCTTAAGTACAAGAATAGAGACACTTCTTACCGTCGATGCTTTGAGCGTTCCCTCTGAGAGCAGTATTAGTTTCCGATACACCACTGCAGGATCAAAGTTTCCTTGGACCTTCACATTGACTATGAAACACAGAAATCACATCGGAATAAAATACAAAAGGCACAATGCCGGCTTAAGTACAAGAATAGAGACCCTTCTTACAGTTAGTGCTGTGAACATTCCCTTTGAGACCAGTATTACTTTCCGATACACCACTGCATCTTCAATGTATTCCTTGGACTTTCACATTGACGATGAAACACAGAAATTGCATCGGAATTAAATACAAGAAGCACAATACCGCGTAAAGTACAAGAACAGAGACTCTTCTACAGTCTGTGTCTTGAACACTCCCTGTGACACCAGTATTAGTTTCCGATACACCACTGCAGTTTCAATGTACTCCTTGGACATACACATTGACGATGAAACACTCAAAGTACATCGAAATTAAATACAAAAGGCACATAGCCGCCTTAAGTGCAGGAAGAGTGAGACTTCTTAGAGTCCGTGCTTTGATCCATTCCTAGGAGACCAGTATTAGTTTCCGTTACACCACTGTAAGTTCAATGTACTCCTTGGACCTTCACATTGACGATGAAACACAGAAATCGCATCGGAATTAAATACAAGAAGCACAATACCGCGTAAAGTACAAGAACAGAGACTCTTCTACAGTCTGTGTCTTGAACACCCCCTGTGACACCAGTATTAGTTTCCGATGCACCACTGCAGGTTCAATGTATTTCTTGGATCTTCACATTGACGATGAAACACAGAAATCGCATCGGAATTAAATACAAGGAGCACAATTCCGCGTAAAGTACATGATCAGAGACTCTTCTACAGTCTGTGCCTTGAACACACCCTGTGTGACCAGTATTAGTTTCCGATGCACCACTGCAGGCTCAATGTATTCCTTGGACCTAAACATTGATGATGAAACACTGAAATTACATGGGAATTAATTACAAAAGGCACAATGCCGGCTTTACTGCAAGATCAGTGAGACTTCTTAGAATCTGTGCTTTGATCCTTTTATGTGAGACCAGTATTAGTTTCCGATACACGACTGCAGGTTCAAAGTATTCCTTGAACCTTCACATTGACTATGAAACACAGAAATTGCATCGGAATTAAATACAAAGGGCACAATGCCGGCTTAAGTACAAGAATACAGACTCTTCTGACAGTTAGTGCTTTGAACATTCCCTGTGAGGCCAGTATTAATTTCCGATACACCACTGTAGGTTCAATGTATTCCTTGGAGATACACATTGACGATGAAACACTGAAATTACATCGGAATTAAATACAAAAGGCACAATGCCGCCTTAAGTGCAAGAAGAGTGAGACTTCTTAGAGTCTGTGCTTTGATCCTATCCTGTGAGACCAGTAGTAGTTTCCGATACACCACTGCAGGTTCAATGTATTCCTTGGACCTTCACATTGACGATGAAACACAGAAATCGCATCGGAATGAAATACAAAAGGCACAATGCCGCCTTAATTACAAGAATAGAGACCCTTCTTACAGTCGGTGCTTGGAGCATTCCCTGTGAGACCAGTAATAGTTTCCGATACACCACTGCAGGTTCAATGTATTCCTTGGACGTTCACATTCACGATGAAACATAGAAATCGCATCGGAAAAAAATACAAAAGGCACAATGCTGCCTTTAGTACAAGAATAGAGACACTTCTTACAGTCGGTGCTTTGAGCTTTGCCTCTGAGGGCAGTATTAGTTTCCGATACACCACTGCATGTTCAAGGTATTCCTTGGACCTTCACATTGACTATGCAACACAGAAATCGCATCGGAATTAAATACAAAAGGCACAAGGAAGACTTGAGTACAAGAATAGAGACTCTTCTTACAGTCGGTGCTTTGAGCTTTCCCTGTGAGACCAGTATTAGTTTCCGATACACCACTGCAGGTTCAAAGTATTCCTTGGACCTTCACATTGTCTATGAAACACAGAAATCGTATCGGATTTAAATACAAAAGGCACAATGCCGCCTTAAGTACAAGAATAGAGACTCTTCTTACAGTCGGTGCTTTGAGCATTCCCTGTGTGACCAGTATTAGTTTTCGATACACCACTGCAGGTTCAATGTATTCCTTGGACCTTCACATTGTCGATGAAACACAGGAATTACATCGGAATTAAATACAAAAGGCACAATGCCGCCTTAAGTGCTAGAAGAGTGAGTCTTCTTAGAGTCATTGCCTTGATCCTTTCCTGTGAGACCACCATTAGTTTCCTATACACCACTGCAGGTTCAATGTATTCCTTGGACCTTCACATTGACGATGAAACACAGAAATCGCATCGGAATTAAATACAAAAGGCACAATGCCGCCTTAAGTACAAGAATGGAGACTCTACTTACAGTCGGTGCTATGAGCATTCCCTGTGTGACCAGTACTAGTTTCCGATACACCACTGCATGTTCAATGTACTAATTGGACCTTCACATTGACGATGAAACACATAAATCGCATCGGAATAAAATACAAATGGCACAATGCCGCCTTAAGTATAAGAATAGAGACTCTTCTTACAGTCGGTGATTTGATCATTCCCTGTGAGACCAGTATTAGTTTCCGATACACCACTGCAGGTTCGATGTATTCCCTGGACATACACAATGACGATGAAACACAGAAATTACATCGGAATTAAATACAAAAGACACAATGCCGCCTTAATCCAAGAGGAGTGAGACTTCTTAGAGTCCATTCTTTGATTCATTCCTGTGAGACCAGTATTAGTTTCTGATACACCACTGCATGTTCAATGTATTCCTTGGACCTTCAAATTGACGATGAAACAAAGAAATCGCATCGGAAATAAATACAAAAGGCACAATGCCGCCTTAATTACAAGAATGGAGATTCTTCTTACAGTCGGTGCCTTGAGCATTCCCTGTGAGACCAGTATTAGTATCCGATACACCACTGCAGGTACAATGTTTTCCTTAGACCTTCACATTGACGATGAAACACAGAAATCGCATCGGAATTAAATACAAAAGGCACAATGCCGCCTTAAGTACAAGAATAGAGACACTTCTTACAGTCGGTGATTTGAGCATTCCTTGTGAGAGCAGTATTAGTTTCCGATACACCACTGCAGGTTCAAGGTATTCCTTGGACCTTCACATTGACTATGAAACACAGAAATCGCATCGGAATTAAATACAAAAGGCACAATGCCGCCTTAAGTACAAGTATAGAGACTCTTCTTACAGTCGGTGCTTTGAGCATTCCCTGTGAGACCAGTATTAGTTTCAGATACACCACTGCAGGTTCAATGTATTCCTTGGACCTTCACATTGACGATGAAACACAGAAATCGCATCGGAATTAAATACAAAAGGCACAATGCCGCCTTAAGTACAAGTATAGAGACTCTTCTTACAGTCGGTGCTTTGAGCATTCCCTGTGAGACCAGTATTAGTCTCCGATACACCACTGCAGGTTCAAAGTATTCCTTGGACCTTCACATTGACTATGAAACACAGAAATCGCATCGGAATTAAATACAAAAGGCACAATGCCGCCTTAAGTACAAGTATAGAGACTCTTCTTACAGTCGGTGCTTTGAGCATTCCCTGTGAGACCAGTATTAGTATCCGATACACCACTTCAGGTACAATGTATTCCTTAGACCTTCACATTGACGATGAAACACAGTAATCGCATCGGAATTAAATACAAAAGGCACAATGCCGCCTTAAGTACAAGAATAGAGACACTTCTTACAGTCGGTGATTTGAGCATTCCTTCTGAGAGCAGTATTAGTTTCCGATACACCACTGCAGGTTCAAGGTATTCCTTGGACCTTCACATTGACTATGAAACACAGAAATGGCATCGGAATTAAATACAAAAGGCAGAAGGACGACTTAAGTACAAGAATAGAGACTCTTCTTACAGTCGGTGCTTTGAGCTTTCCCTGTGGGACCAGTATTAGTTTCCGATACACCACTGCAGGTTCAAAGTATTTCTTGGACCTTCACATTGACTATGAAACACAGATATCGCATCGGAATTAAATACAAAAGGCACAATGCCGCCTTAAGTACAAGAATAGAGGCACTTCTTACAGTCGGTGCTTTGAGCATTCCCTCTGAGAGCAGTATCAGTTTCCGATACGTCACTGCAGGTTCAATGTATTCCTTGGACCTTCACATTGACGTTTAAAAACAGAAATCGCATCGGAATTAAGTAGAAAAGGCACAATGCCGTCATCAGTACCAGAATAGAGACTCTTCTTATAGTCGGTGCTTTGAGCATTCCCTGTGAGACCAGTATTAGTTTCCGATACACCACTGCAGGTTCAATGTATTCCTTGCACATTCACATTGACGATGAAACACAGAAATCGCATCTGAATTAAATACAATTGGCACAATGCCGTCTTAAGTACAAGAATAGAGACTCTTCTTACAGTCGGTGCTATGAGCATTCCCTGTGAGACCTGTATTAGTTTCCGATACACCACTGCCGGTTTAATGTTTTCCTTGGACCTTCACATTGACGATGAAACACAGAAATCGCATCGGAATTAAATACAAATGGCACAATGCCGCCTTAAGTACAAGAATAGAGCCGCTTCTTACAGTGGGTGATTTGAGCATTCCCTGTGAGACCAGTATTAGTTTCCGATACAAAACTGCAGGTTCGATGCATTCCCTGGACATACACAATGACGAAGAAACACAGATATTACATCGGAAATAAATACAAAAGACACAATGCCGCCTTAATGCAAGAAGAGTGAGACTTCTCAGAGTACATTCTTTGATCCTTTCCTGTGAGACCAGTATTAGTTTCTGATACACCACTGCATGTTCAATGTGTTCCTTGGACCTTCAAGTTGACGATGAAACACAGAAATCGCATCGGAATTAAATACAAAAGGCACAATGCCGCCTTAAGTACAAGTATAGAGACTCTTCTTACAGTCGGTGCTTTGGGCATTCACTGTGAGACAAGTATTAGTTTCCGATACACCACTGCAGGTTCAATGTATTCCTTGGACCTTCACATTGACGAAGAAACACAGAAATCGCATCGGAATTAAATACGAAAGGCACAATGCCGCCTTAATTACAAGAATAGAGACTCTTCTTACAGTCGGTGTTTTGAGCATTCCCTGTGAGACCAGTATTAGTTTCAGATACACCACTGCAGGTTCAATGTATTCCTTGGACCTTCACATTGACGATGAAACATAGAAATCGCATCGGAATTAAATACAAAAGACACAATGCCGCCTTAAGTACAAGTATAGAGACTCTTCTTACAGTCGGTGCTTTGAGCATTCCCTGTGAGACCAGTATCAGTCTCCGATACACCACTGCAGGTTCAAAGTATTCCTTGGACCTTCACATTGATTATGGAACACAGAAATCGCATCGGACTTAAATACAAAAGGCACAATGCCGCCTTAAGTACAGGTATAGAGACTCATCTTACAGTCGGTGCTTTGAGCATTCCCTGTGAGACCAGTATTAGTTTCCGATACACCACTGCAGGTTCAATGTATTCCCTGGACATACACAATGACGATGAAACACTGAAATTTCATCGGAATTAAATACAAAAGGCACAATGCCGCCTTAAGTACAAGACTAGAGACACTTCTTACAGTCGGTGATTTGAGCATTCCTTCTGAGAGCAGTATAAGTTTCCGATACACCACTGCAGGTTCAAGGTATTCCTTGGACCTTCACATTGACTATGAAACACAGAAATCGCATCGGAATTAAATACAAAAGGCACAAGGCTGCCTTAAGTACAAGAATAGAATCTCTTCTTACAGTCAGTGCTTTGAGCATTCCCTGTGAGACCAGTATTAGTTTCCGATACACCGCTGCAGGTTCAGTGTATTACTTGGACCTTCATATTGACGATGAAACACAGAAATCGCATCGGAATTAAATACAAAAGGCACAATGCCGCCTTAAGTTCAAGAATAGAGACTCTTCTTACAGTCGGTGCTTTGAGCATTCCCTGTGAGACCACTATTAGTTTCCGATACACCACTGCAGGCTCAATGTATTCCTTGGACATACACAATGACGATGAAACACTGAAATTACATCGGCATTAACTACAAAAGACACAATGCCGCCTTAATGCAAGAAGAGTGAGACTTCTTAGAGGCCATTATTTGAGCCTTTCCTGTGAAACCAGTATTAGTTTCCGATACACTACCGTAGGTTCATTGTATTCCTTGGACCATCACATTGACGATGAAACACAGAAATCGCATCGGAATTAAATACAAAAGCCACAATGCCACCTTAATTACAAGAATAGAGACTCTTCTTACAGTCGGTGCTTTGAGCATTCCCTGTGAGACAAGTATTAGTTTCCGATACACCACTGTAGGTTCAATGTATTCCTTGGAAATACACATTGACGATGAAACACTGAAATTACATCGGAATTAAATACCAAAGGCACAATGTCGGCTTAAGTAGAAGAATAGAGACTCTTCTACAGTCTGTGCCTTTAACACTCCCTGTGAGACCAGTATTAGTTTCCGATACACCACTGCAGGTACAATGTACTCCTTGGACATACACATTGACGATGAAACATTCAAATTAAATCGAAATTAAATACAAAAGGCACAACGCCGCCTTAAGTGCAAGTAGAGTGAGACTTATTAGAGTCTGTGCTTTGATCCTTTCCTGTCAGACCAGTATTAGTTTCCGATACACCACTGCAGGTTCAATGTATTTCTTGGACCTTCATATTGACAATGAAACACTGAAATCGCATCGGGATTAAATACAAAAGGCACAATGCCGCCTTAAGTTCAAGAATAGAGACTCTTCTTACAGTCGGTGCTTTGACCATTCCCTGTGAGACCACTATTAGTTTCCGATACACCACTGCAGGCTCAATGTATTCCTTGGACATACACAATGACGATGAAACACTGAAATTACATCGGGATTAATTACAAAAGACACAATGCCGCCTTAATGCAAGAAGAGTGAGACTTCTTAGAGTCCATTATTTGAGCCTTTCCTGTGAAACCAGTATTAGTTTCCGATACACCACTGCAGGTACAATGTACTCCTTGGACATACACATTGACGATGAAACATTCAAATTAAATCGAAATTAAATACAAAAGGCACAACGCCGCCTTAAGTGCAAGAAGAGTGAGACTTCTTAGAGTCTGTGCTTTGATCCTTTCCTGTGAGACCAGTATTAGTTTCCGATACACCACTGCAGGTTCAATGTATTCCTTGGACCTTCACATTGACGATGAAAGACAGAAATCGCATCGGAATTAAATACAAAAGGCACAATGCCGCCTTAAGTACAAGTATAGAGACTCTTCTTACAGTCGGTGCTTTGAGCATTCCCTGTGAGACCAGTATTAGTTTCCGATACACCACTGCAGGATCAAAGTATTCCTTGGACCTTCACATTGTCTATGAAACACAGAAATCATATCGGAATTAAATACAAAAGGCACAATGCCGCCTTAAGTACAAGAATAGAGACTCTTCTTACAGTCGGTGCTTTGAGCATTCCCTGTGTGACCAGTATTAGTTTTCGATACACCACTGCAGGTTCAATGTATTCCTTGGACCTCCACATTGACGATGAAACACAGGAATTACATCGGAATTAAATACAAAAGGCACAATGCCGCCTTAAGTGCTAGAAGAGTGAGTCTTCTTAGAGTCTGTGCCTTGATCCTTTCCTGTGAGACCACCATTAGTTTCCGATACACCACTGCAGGTTCAATGTATTCCTTGGACCTTCACATTGACGATGAAACACAGATATCGCATCGGAATTAAATACAAAAGGCACAATGCCGCCTTAAGTACAAGAATGGAGACTCTACTTACAGTCGGTGCTATGAGCATTCCCTGTGTGACCAGTATTAGTTTGCAATACACCACTGCAGGTTCAATGTATTAATTGGACCTTCACATTGACGATGAAACACATAAATCGTATCGGAATAAAATACAAATGGCACAATGCCGCCTTAAGTACAAGAATAGAGACTCTTCTTACAGTCGGTGATTTGATCATTCCCTGTGAGACCAGTATTAGTTTCCGATACACCACTGCAGGTTCGATGTATTCCCTGGACATACACAATGACGATGAAACACAGAAATTACATTGGAATTAAATACAAAAGACACAATGCCGCCTTAATGCAAGAGGAGTGAGACTTCTTAGAGTCCATTCATGGATTCATTCCTGTGAGACCAGTATTAGTTTCTGATACACCACTGCATGTTCAATGTATTCCTTGGACCTTCAAGTTGACGATGAAACAAAGAAATCGCCACGGAATTAAATACAAAAGGCACAATGCCGCCTTAATTACAAGAATGGAGATTCTTCTTACAGTCGGTGCTTTGAGCATTCCCTGTGAGACCAGTATTAGTATCCGATACACCACTGCAGGTACAATGTATTCCTTAGACCTTCACATTGACGATGAAACACAGAAATCGCATCGGAATTAAATACAAAAGGCACAATGCCGCCTTAAGTGCAAGAATAGAGACACTTCTTACAGTCGGTGATTTGAGCATTCCTTCTGAGAGCAGTATTAGTTTCCGATACACCACTGCAGGTTCAAGGTATTCCTTGGACCTTCACATTGACTATGAAACACAGAAATCGCATCGGAATTAAATACAAAAGGCACAATGCCGCCTTAAGTACAAGTATAGAGACTCTTCTTACAGTCGGTGCTTTGAGCATTCCCTGTGAGACCAGTATTAGTTTCAGATACACCACTGCAGGTTCAATGTATTCCTTGGACCTTCACATTGACGATGAAACACAGAAATCGCATCGGAATTGAATACAAAAGGCACAATGCCGCCTTAAGTACAAGTATAGAGACTCTTCTTACAGTCGGTGCTTTGAGCATTCCCTGTGAGACCAGTATTAGTCTCCGATACACCACTGCAGGTTCAAAGTAATCCTAGGACCTTCACATTGACTATGAAACACAGAAATCGCATCGGAATTAAATACAAAAGGCACAATGCGGCCTTAAGTACAAGTATAGAGACTCTTCTTACAGTTGGTGCATTGAGAGTTCCCTATGAGACCAGTATTAGTATCCGATACACCACTTCAGGTACAATGTATTCCTTAGACCTTCACATTGACGATGAAACACAGTAATCGCATCGGAATTAAATACAAAAGGCACAATGCCGCCTTAAGTACAAGAATAGAGACACTTCTTACAGTCGGTGATTTGAGCATTCCTTCTGAGAGCAGTATTAGTTTCCGATACACCACTGCAGGTTCAATTTATTCCTTGGACCTTCACATTGACGATGAAACACAGAAATCGCATCGGAATTAAATACAAAACGCATAATGCCGCCTTAAGTACAAGAATGGAGACTCTACTTACAGTCGGTGCTATGAGCATTCCCTGTGCGACCAGTATTAGTTTCCGATACACCACTGCAGATTCAATGTATTAATTGGACCTTCACATTGACGATGAAACACAGAAATCGCATCGGAATTAAATACAAATGGCACAATGCCGCCTTAACTAAAAGAATAGAGCCTCTTCTTACAGTGCGTGATTTGAGCATTCCCTGTGAGACCAGTATTAGTTTCCGATACAAAACTGCAGGTTCGATGCAATCCCTGGACATACACAATGACGATGAAACACAGATATTACATCGGAATTAAATACAAAAGACACAATGCCGCCTTAATGCAAGAAGAGTGAGACTTCTCAGAGTCCATTCTTTGATCCTTTCCTGTGAGACCAGTATTAGTTTCTGATACACCACTGCATGTTCAATGTGTTCCTTGGACCTTCAAGTTGACGATGAAACAAAGAAATCGCAACGGAATTAAATACAAAAGGCACAATGCCGCCTTAATTACAAGAATGGAGACTCTTCTTACAGTCGGTGCCTTGAGCATTCCCTGTGAGCCCAGTATTTGTATCCGATACACCACTGCAGGTACAATGTATTCCTTAGACCTTCACATTGACGATAAAACACAGAAATCGCATCGGAATTAAATACAAAATGCACAATGCCGCCTTAAGTACAAGAATAGAGACACTTCTTACAGTCGGTGATTTGAGCATATCTTCTGAGAGCAGTATTAGTTTCCGATACACCACTGCAGGTTCAAGGTATTCCTTGGACCTTCACATTGACTATGAAACACAGATATCGCTTAGGAATAAAATACAAAAGGCACAATGCCGCCTTAAGTACAAGTATAGAGACTCTTCTTACAGTCGGTGCTTTGAGCATTCCCTGTGAGACCAGTATTAGTTTCCGATACACCACTACAGGGTCAATGTATTCCCTGGACATACACAATGACGATGAAACACCGAAATTTCATCGGAATTAAATACAAAATGCACAATGCCGCCTTAAGTACAAGATTAGAGACACTTCTAACAGTCGGTGATTTGAGCATTCCTTCTGAGAGCAGTATAAGTTTGCGATACACCACTGCAGGTTCAAGGTATTCCTTGGACCTTCACATTGACTATGAAACACAGAAATCGCATCGGAATTAAATACAAAAGGCACAAGGCTGCCTTAAGTACAAGAATAGAAACTCTTCTTACAGTCAGTGATTTGAGCATTCCCTGTGAGACCAGTATTAGTTTCCGATACACCACTGCAGGTTCAAAGTATACCTTGGACCTTCACATTGACTATGAAACAAAGAAATCGCATCGGAGTTAAATACAAAAGGCACAATGCCGCCTTAAGTACAAGAATAGAGACTCTTCTTACAGTCGGTGCTTTGAGCATTCCCTGTGAGACCACTATTAGTTTCCGATACACCACTGCAGGCTCAATGTATTCCTTGGACATACACAATGACGATGAAACACTGAAATTACATCGGGATTAATTACAAAAGACACAATGCCGCCTTAATGCAAGAAGAGTGAGACTTCTTAGAGTCCATTAGTTGAGCCTTTCCTGTGAAACCAGTATTAGTTTCCGATACACCACTGCAGGTTCTTTGTATTCCTTGGACCATCACATTGACGATGAAACACAGAAATCGCATCGGAATTAAATACAAAAGGCACAATGCCACCTTAATTACAAGAATAGAGACTCTTCTTACAGTCGGTGCTTTAAGCATTCCCTGTGAGACAAGTATCAGTTTCCGATACACCACTGTAGGTTCAATGTATTCCTTGGAAATACACATTGACGATGAAACACTGAAATTACATCGGAATTAAATACAAAAGGCACAATGCCATCTTAAGTGCAAGAAGAGTGAGCCTTCTTAGAGTCTGTGTCTTGATCCTTTCCTGTGCGACCAGTATTAGTTTCCGATACACCACTGCGGGTTCAATGTATTCCTTGGACCTTCACATTGACTATGAAACACAGAAATCGCATCGGAATTAAATACAAAAGGCACAATGTCGGCTTAAGTAGAAGAATAGAGACTCTTCTACAGTCTGTGCCTTGAACACTCCCTGTGAGACCAGTATTAGTTTCCGATACACCACTGCAGGTACAATGTACTCCTTGGACATACACATTGACGATGAAACATTCAAATTAAATCGAAATTAAATACAAAAGGCACAACGCCGCGTTAAGTGAAAGAAGAGTGAGACTTCTTAGAGTCTGTGCTTTGATCCTTTCCTGTGACAGCAGTATAAGTTTGCGATACACCACTGCAGGTTCAAGGTATTCCTTGGACCTTCACATTGACTATGAAACACAGAAATCGCATCGGAATTAAATACAAAAGGCACAATGCCGCCTTAAGTTCAAGAATAGAGACTCTTCTTACAGTCGGTGCTTTGAGCATTCCCTGTGAGACCACTATTAGTTCCCGATACACCACTGCAGGCTCAATGTATTCCTTGGACATACACAATGACGATGAAACACTGAAATTACATCGGGATTAATTACAAAAGACACAATGCCGCCTTAATGCAAGAAGAGTGAGACTTCTTAGAGTCCATTTTTTGAGCCTTTCCTGTGAAACCAGTGTTAGTTTCCGATACACCACTGCAGGTACAATGTACTCCTTGGACATACACATTGACGATGAAACATTCAAATTAAATCGAAATTAAATACAAAAGGCACAACGCCGCCTTAAGTGCAAGAAGAGTGAGACTTCTTAGAGTCTGTGCTTTGATCCTTTCCTGTGAGACCAGTATTAGTTTCCGATACACCACTGCAGGTTCAATGTATTACTTGGACCTTCATATTGACGATGAAACACAGAAATCGCATCGGAATTAAATACAAAAGGCACAATGCCGCCTTAAGTTCAAGAATAGAGACTCTACTTACAGTCGGTGCTTTGAGCATTCCCTGTGAGACCACTATTAGTTTCCGATACACCACTGCAGGCTCAATGTATTCCTTGGACATACACAATGACGATGAAACACTGAAATTACATCGGGATTAATTACAAAAGACACAATGCCGCCTTAATGCAAGAAGAGTGAGACTTCTTAGAGTCCATTATTTGAGCCTTTCCTGTGAAACCAGTATTAGTTTCCGATACACCACTGCAGGTTCATTGTATTCCTTGGACCATCACATTGACGATGAAACACAGAAATCGCATCGGAATTAAATACAAAATGCACAATGCCGCCTTAAGTACAAGAATAGAGACACTTCTTACAGTCGGTGATTTGAGCATTTCTTCTGAGAGCAGTATTAGTTTCCGATACACCACTGCAGGTTCAAGGTATTTCTTGGACCTTCACATTGACTATGAAACACAGAAATCGCATCGGAATTAAATACAAAAGGCACAATGCCGCCTTAAGTACAAGTATAGAGACTCTTCTTACAGTCATTTCTTTGAGCATTCCCTGTGAGACCAGTATTAGTTTCCGATACACCACTGCAGGTTCAAAGTATTCCTTGGACCTTCACATTGACTATGAAACACAGAAATCGCATCGGAGATACAGACAAAAGGCACAATGCCGCCTTATGTACAAGAATAGAGACTCTTCTTACAGTCGGTGCTTTGAGCATTCCCTGTGAGACCAGTATTAGTTTCCGATACACAACTGCAGGTTCAATGTATTACTTGGACCATCATATTGACGATGAAACACAGAAATCGCATCGGAATTAAATACAAAAGGCACAATGCCGCCTTAAGTTGAAGAATAGAGACTCTTCTTAGAGTCGGTGCATTGAGCATTCCCTATGAGACAAGTATTAGTTTCCGATACACCGCTGTAGGGTCAATGTATTCGTTGGACATACACATTGACGATGAAACACTGAAATTACATCGTAATTAAATAGAAAAGGCACAATGCCGCCTTAAGTGCAAGAAGAGTGAGACTTCTTAGAGTCTGTGCCTTGATCCTTTCCTGTGCGACCAGTATTAGTTTCCGATACACCACTGCGGGTTCAATGTATTCCTTGGACCTTCACATTGACTATGAAACACAGAAATCGCATCGGAATTAAATACAAAAGGCACAATGTCGGCTTAAGTAGAAGAATAGAGACTCTTCTACAGTCTGTGACTTGAACACTCCCTGTGAGACCAGTATTAGTTTCCGATACACCACTGCAGGTACAATGTACTCCTTGGACATACACATTGACGATGAAACATTCAAATTAAATCGAAATTAAATACAAGAGGCACAACGCCGCCTTAAGTGCAAGAAGAGTGAGACTTCTTAGAGTCTGTGCTTTGATCCTTTCCTGTGAGACCAGTATTAGTTTCCGATACACCACTGCAGGTTCAATGTATTCCTTGGACCTTCGCATTGACGATGAAACACAGAAATCGCATCGGAATGAATACAAGAAGCATAATGCCGCGTAAAGTACAAGATCAGAGACTCTTCTACAGTCTGTGCCTTGAACACTCCCTGTGAGACCAGTATTAGTTTCCGATACAAAACTGCAGGTTCGATGCATTCCCTGGACATACACAATGACGATGAAACACAGATATTACATCGGAATTAAATACAAAAGACACAATGCCGCCTTAATGCAAGAAAAGTGAGACTTCTCAGAGTCCATTCTTTGATCCTTTCCTGTGAGACCAGTATTAGTTTCTGATACACCACTGCAGGTACAATGTATTCCTTAGACCTTCACATTGAAGATGAAACACAGAAATCGCATCGGAATTAAATACAAAAGGCACAATGCCGCCTTAAGTACAAGTATAGAGACTCTTCTTACAGTCGGTGCTTTGAGCATTCACTGTGAGACAAGTATTAGTTTCCGATACACCACTGCAGGTTCAATGTATTCCTTGGACCTTCACATTGACGAAGAAACACAGAAATCGCATCGGAATTAAATACGAAAGGCACAATGCCGCCTTAATTACAAGAATAGAGACTCTTCTTACAGTCGGTGTTTTGAGCATTCCCTATGAGACCAGTATTAGTTTCAGATACACCACTGCAGGTTCAATGTATTCCTTGGACCTTCACATTGACGATGAAACACAGAAATCGCATCGGAATTAAATACAAAAGACACAATGCCGCCTTAAGTACAAGTATTGAGACTCTTCTTACAGTCGGTGTTGTGAGCATTCCGTGTGAGACCAGTATTAGTCTCCGATACACCACTGCAGGTTCAAAGTATTCCTTGGACCTTCACATTGACTATGAAACACAGAAATCGCATCGGAATTAAATACGAAAGGCACAATGCCGCCTTAAGTACAAGTATAGAGACTCATATTACAGTCGGTGCTTTGAGCATTCCCTGTGAGACCAGTATTAGTTTACGATACACCACTGCAGGTTCAATGTATTACCTGGACATGCACAATGACGATGAAACACTGAAATTTCATCGGAATTAAATACAAAAGGCACAATGCCGCCTTAAGTACAAGAATAGAGACACTTCTTACAGTCGGTGATTTGAGCATTCCTTCTGAGAGCAGTATAAGTTTCCGATACACCACTGCAGGTTCAAGGTATTCCTTGGACCTTCACATTGACTATGAAACACAGAAATCGCATCGGAATTAAATACAAAAGGCACAAGGCTGCCTTAAGTACAAGAATAGAAACTCTTCTTACAGTCAGTGCTTTGAGCATTCCCTGTGAGACCAGTATTAGTTTCCGATACACCACTGCAGGTTCAAAGTATACCTTGGACCTTCACATTGACTATGAAACAAAGAAATCGCATCGGAGTTAAATACAAAAGGCACAATGCCGCCTTAAGTACAAGAATAGAGACTCTTCTTACAGTCGGTGTTTGAGCATTCCCTGTGAGACCAGTATTAGTTTCCGATACACCACGGCAGGTTCAGTGTATTACTTGGACCTTCATATTGACGACGAAACACAGAAATCGCATCGGAATTAAATACAAAAGGCACAATGCCGAGTTAAGTTCAAGAATAGAGACTCTTCTTACAGTCGGTGCTTCGAGCATTCCCTGTGAGACCACTATTAGTTTCCGATACACCACTGCAGGCTCAATGTATTCCTTGGACATACACAATAACGATGAAACTTTGAAATTACATCGGGATTAATTACAAAAGACACAATGCCGCCTTAATGCAAGAAGAGTGAGTCTTCTTAGAGTCTGTGCCTTGATCCTTTCCTGTGAGACCACCATTAGTTTCCGATACACCACTGCAGGTTCAATGTATTCCTTGGACCTTCACATTGACGATGAAACACAGAAATCGCATCGGAATTAAATACAAAAGGCACAATGCCGCCTTAAGTACAAGAATGGAGACTCTACTTACTGCCGGTGCTATGAGCATTCCCTGTGTGACCAGTATTAGTTTCCGATACACCACTGCAGGTTCAATGTATTAATTGGACCTTCACATTGACGATGAAACACATGAATCGCATCGGAATAAAATACAAATGGCACAATGCCGCCTTAAGTACAAGAATAGAGACTCTTCTTACAGTCGGTGATTTGATCATTCCCTGTGAGACCAGTATTAGTTTCCGATACACCACTGCAGGTTCGATGTATTCCCTGGACATACACAATAACGATGAAACACAGAAATTACATTGGAATTAATTACAAAAGACACAATGCCGCCTTAATGCAAGAGGAGTGAGACTTCTTAGAGTCCATTCTTGGATTCATTCCTGTGAGACCAGTATTAGTTTCTGATACAAAACTGCAGGTTCGATGCATTCCCTGGACATACACAATGACGATGAAACACAGATATTACATCGGAATTAAATACAAAAAACACAATGCCGCCTTAATGCAAGAAAAGTGAGACTTCTCAGAGTCCATTCTTTGATCCTTTCCTGTGAGACCAGTATTAGTTTCTGATACACCACTGCATGTTCAATGTGTTCCTTGGACCTTCAAGTTGACGATGAAACAAAGAAATCGCAACGGAATTAAATACAAAAGGCACAATGCCTCCTTAATTACAAGAATGGAGACTCTTCTTACAGTCGGTGCTTTGAGCATTCCCTGTGATCCCAGTATTAGTATCCGATACACCACTGCAGGTACAATGTATTCCTTAGACCTTCACATTGACGATGAAACACAGAAATCGCATGGGAATTAAATACAAAAGGCACAATGCCGCCTTAAGTACAAGAATAGAGACACTTCTTACAGTCGGTGATTTGAGCATTTCTTCTGAGAACAGTATTAGTTTCCGATACACCACTGCTGGTTCACGGTATTCCTTGGACCTTCACATTGACTATGAAACACAGAAATCGCATCGGAATTAAATACAAAAGGCACAATGCCGCCTTAAGTACAAGTATAAAGACTCTTCTTACAGTCGGTGCTTTGAGCATTCACTGTGAGACAAGTATTAGTTTCCGATACACCACTGCAGGTTCAATGTATTCCTTGGACCTTCACATTGACGAAGAAACACAGAAATCGCATCGGAATTAAATACGAAAGGCACAATGCCGCCTTAATTACAAGAATAGAGACTCTTCTTACAGTCGGTGTTTTGAGCATTCCCTGTGAGACCAGTATTAGTTTCAGATACACCACTGCAGGTTCAATGTATTCCTTGGACCTTCACATTGACGATGAAACACAGAAATCGCATCGGAATTAAATACAAAAGACACAATGCCGCCTTAAGTACAAGTATTGAGACTCTTCTTACTGTCGGTGTTGTGAGCATTCCGTGTGAGACCAGTATTAGTCTCCGATACACCACTGCAGGTTCAAAGTATTCCTTGGACCTTCACATTGACTATGACACACAGAAATCGCATCGGAATTAAATACAAAAGGCACAATGCCGCCTTAAGTACAAATATAGAGACTCATATTACAGTCGGTGCTTTGAGCATTCCCTGTGAGACCAATATTAGTTTACGATACACCACTGCAGGTTCAATGTATTACCTGGACATGCACAATGACGATGAAACACTGAAATTTCATCGGAATTAAATACAAAAGGCACAATGCCGCCTTAAGTACAAGAATAGAGACACTTCTTACAGTCGGTGATTTGAGCATTCCTTCTGAGAGCAGTATAAGTTTCCGATACACCACTGCAGGTTCAAGGTATTCCTTGGACCTTCACATTGACTATGAAACACAGAAATCGCATCTGAATTAAATACAAAAGGCACAAGGCTGCCTTAAGTACAAGAATAGAAACTCTTCTTACAGTCAGTGCTTTGAGCATTCCCTGTGAGACCAGTATTAGTTTCCGATACACCACTGCAGGTTCAAAGTATACCTTGGACCTTCACATTGACTATGAAACAAAGAAATCGCATCGGAGTTAAATACAAAAGGCACAATGCCGCCTTAAGTACAAGAATAGAGACTCTTCTTACAGTCGGTGTTTGAGCATTCCCTGTGAGACCAGTATTAGTTTCCGATACACCACGGCAGGTTCAGTGTATTACTTGGACCTTCATATTGACGACGAAACACAGAAATCGCATCGGAATTAAATACAAAAGGCACAATGCCGCCTTAAGTTCAAGAATAGAGACTCTTCTTACAGCCGGTGCTTCGAGCATTCCCTGTGAGACCACTATTAGTTTCCGATACACCACTGCAGGCTCAATGTATTCCTTGGACATACACAATAACGATGAAACACTGAAATTACATCGGGATTAATTACAAAAGACACAATGCCGTCTTAATGCAAGAAGAGTGAGACTTCTTAGAGTCCATTATTTGAGCCTTTCCTGTGAAACCAGTATTAGTTTCCGATACACCACTGCAGGTACAATGTACTCCTTGGACATACACATTGACGATGAAACACAGGAATTACATCGGAATTAAATACAAAAGGCACAATGCCGCCTTAAGTGCAAGAAGAGTGAGTCTTCTTAGAGTCTGTGCCTTGATCCTTTCCTGTGAGACCACCATTAGTTTCCGATACACCACTGCAGGTTCAATGTATTCCTTGGACCTTCACATTGACGATGAAACACAGAAATCGCATCGGAATTAAATACAATAGGCACAATGCCGCCTTAAGTACAAGAATGGAGACTCTACTTACTGTCGGTGCTATGAGCATTCCCTGTGTGACCAGTATTAGTTTCCGATACACCACTGCAGGTTCAATGTATTAATTGGACCTTCACATTGACGATGAAACACATAAATCGCATCGGAATAAAATACAAATGGCACAATGCCGCCTTAAGTACAAGAATAGAGACTCTTCTTACAGTCGGTGATTTGATCATTCCCTGTGAGACCAGTATTAGTTTCCGATACACCACTGCAGGTTCGATGTATTCCCTGGACATACACAATAACGATGAAACACAGAAATTACATTGGAATTAAATACAAAAGACACAATGCCGCCTTAATGCAAGAGGAGTGAGACTTCTTAGAGTCCATTCTTGGATTCATTCCTGTGAGACCAGTATTAGTTTCTGATACACCACTGCATGTTCAATGTATTCCTTGGACCTTCAAGTTGACGATGAAACAAAGAAATCGCAACGGAATTAAATACAAAAGGCACAATGCCGCCTTAATTGCAAGAATGGAGATTCTTCTTACAGTCGGTGCTTTGAGCATTCCCTGTGAGACCAGTATTAGTCTCCGATACACCACTGCAGGTTCAAAGTATTCCTTGGACCTTCACATTGACTATGAAACACAGAAATCGCATCGGAATTAAATACAAAAGGCACAATGCGGCCTTAAGTACAAGTATAGAGACTCTTCTTACAGTTGGTGCTTTGAGAATTCCATGTGAGACCAGTATTAGTATCCGATACACCACTTCAGGTAAAATGTATTCCTTAGACCTTCACATTGACGATGAAACACAGTAATCGCATCGGAATTAAATACAAAAGGCACAATGCCGCCTTAAGTACAAGAATAGAGGCACTTCTTACAGTCGGTGATTTGAGCATTCCTTCTGAGAGCAGTATCAGTTTCCGATACACCACTGCAGGTTCAATTTATTCCTTGGACCTTCACATTGACGATGAAACACAGAAATCGCATCGGAATTAAATACAAAACGCATAATGCCGCCTTAAGTACAAGAATGGAGACTCTACTTACAGTCGGTGCTATGAGCATTCCCTGTGCGACCAGTATTAGTTTCCGATACACCACTGCAGATTCAATGTATTAATTGGACCTTCACATTGACGATGAAACACAGAAATCGCATCGGAATTAAATACAAATGGCACAATGCCGCCTTAACTACAAGAATAGAGCCTCTTCTTACAGTGGGTGATTTGAGCATTCCCTGTGAGACCAGTATTACTTTCCGATACAAAACTGCAGGTTCGATGCATTCCCTGGACATACACAATGACGATGAAACACAGATATTACATCGGAATTAAATACAAAAGACACAATGCCGCCTTAATGGAAGAAGAGTGAGACTTCTCAGAGTCCATTCTTTGATCCTTTCCTGTGAGACCAGTATTAG
This sequence comes from Schistocerca serialis cubense, assembly GCF_023864345.2. NCBI lineage: Eukaryota > Metazoa > Arthropoda > Insecta > Orthoptera > Acrididae > Schistocerca > Schistocerca serialis. Next base: position 967,762,567 of record NC_064641.1, read on the forward strand.
TTTCTGATACACCACTGCATGTTCAATGTGTTCCATGGACCTTCAAGTTGACGATGAAACAAAGAAATCGCAACGGAATTAAATACAAAAGGCACAATGCCGCCTTAATTACAAGAATGGAGACTCTTCTTACAGTCGGTGCCTTGAGCATTCCCTGTGAGCCCAGTATTTGTATCCGATACACCACTGCAGGTACAATGTATTCCTTAGACCTTCACATTGACGATGAAACACAGAAATCGCATCGGAATTAAATACAAAATGCACAATGCCGCCTTAAGTACAAGAATAGAGACACTTCTTACAGTCGGTGATTTGAGCATTTCTTCTGAGAGCAGTATTAGTTTCCGATACACCACTGCAGGTTCAAGGTATTCCTTGGACCTTCACATTGACTATGAAACACAGATATCGCATCGGAATTAAATACAAAAGGCACAATGCCGCCTTAAGTACAAGTATAGAGACTCTTCTTACAGTCGGTGCTTTGAGCATTCCCTGTGAGACCAGTATTAGTCTCCGATACACCACTGCAGGTTCAAAGTATTCCTTGGACCTTCACATTGACTATGAAACACAGAAATCGCATCGGAATTAAATACAAAAGGCACAATGCCGCCTTAAGTGCAAGTATAGAGACTCATCTTACAGTCGGTGCTTTGAGCATTCCCTGTGAGACCAGTATTAGTTTCCGATACACCACTACAGGTTCAATGTATTCCCTGGACATACACAATGACGATGAAACACCGAAATTTCATCGGAATTAAATACAAAGGGCACAATGCCGCCTTAAGTACAAGATTAGAGACACTTCTTACAGTCGGTGATTTGAGCATTCCTTCTGAGAGCAGTATAAGTTTGCGATACACCACTGCAGGTTCAAGGTATTCCTTGGACCTTCACATTGACTATGAAACACAGAAATCGCATCGGAATTAAATACAAAAGGCACAAGGCTGCCTTAAGTACAAGAATAGAAACTCTTCTTACAGTCATTGATTTGAGCATTCCCTGTGAGACCAGTATTAGTTTCCGATACACCACTGCAGGTTCAAAGTATACCTTGGACCTTCACATTGACTATGAAACAAAGAAATCGCATCGGAGTTAAATACAAAAGGCACAATGCCGCCTTAAGTACAAGAATAGAGACTCTTCTTACAGTCGGTGCTTTGAGCATTCCCTGTGAGACCACTATTAGTTTCCGATACACAACTGCAGGCTCAATGTATTCCTTGGACATACACAATGACGGTGAAACACTGAAATTACATCGGGATTAATTACAAAAGACACAATGCCGCCTTAATGCAAGAAGAGTGAGACTTCTTAGAGTCCATTATTTGAGCCTTTCCTGTGAAACCAGTATTAGTTTCCGATACACCACTGCAGGTTCATTGTATTCCTTGGACCATCACATTGACGATGAAACACAGAAATCGCATCGGAATTAAATACAAAAGGCACAATGCCACCTTAATTACAAGAATAGAGACTCTTCTTACAGTCGGTGCTTTAAGCATTCCCTGTGAGACAAGTATCAGTTTCCGATACACCACTGTAGGTTCAATGTATTCCTTGGAAATACACATTGACGATGAAACACTGAAATTACATCGGAATTAAATACAAAAGGCACAATGCCGTCTTAAGTGCAAGAAGAGTGAGCCTTCTTAGAGTCTGTGCCTTGATCCTTTCCTGTGCGACCAGTATTAGTTTCCGATACACCACTGCGGGTTCAATGTATTCCTTGGACCTTCACATTGACTATGAAACACAGAAATCGCATCGGAATTAAATACAAAAGGCACAATGTCGGCTTAAGTAGAAGAATAGAGACTCTTCTACAGGCTGTGCTTTGAACACTCCCTGTGAGACCAGTATTAGTTTCCGATACACCACTGCAGGTACAATGTACTCCTTGGACATACACATTGACGATGAAACATTCAAATTAAATCGAAATTAAATACAAAAGGCACAACGCCGCCTTAAGTTCAAGAATAGAGACTCTACTTACAGTCGGTGCTTTGAGCATTCCCTGTGAGACCACTATTAGTTTCCGATACACCACTGCAGGCTCAATGTATTCCTTGGACATACACAATGACGATGAAACACTGAAATTACATCGGGATTAATTACAAAAGACACAATGCCGCCTTAATGCAAGAAGAGTGAGACTTCTTAGAGTCCATTATTTGAGCCTTTCCTGTGAAACCAATATTAGTTTCCGATACACCACTGCAGGTTCATTGTATTCCTTGGACCATCACATTGACGATGAAACACAGAAATCGCATCGGAATTAAATACAAAATGCACAATGCCGCCTTAAGTACAAGAATAGAGACACTTCTTACAGTCGGTGATTTGAGCATTTCTTCTGAGAGCAGTATTAGTTTCCGATACACCACTGCAGGTTCAAGGTATTTCTTGGACCTTCACATTGACTATGAAACACAGAAATCGCATCGGAATTAAATACAAAAGGCACAATGCCGCCTTAAGTACAAGTATAGAGACTCTTCTTACAGTCGGTGCTTTGAGCATTCACTGTGAGACAAGTATTAGTTTCCGATACACCACTGCAGGTTCAATGTATTCCTTGGACCTTCACATTGACGAAGAAACACAGAAATCGCATCGGAATTAAATACGAAAGGCACAATGCCGCCTTAATTACAAGAATAGAGACTCTTCTTACAGTCGGTGTTTTGAGCATTCCCTGTGAGACCAGTATTAGTTTCAGATACACCACTGCAGGTTCAATGTATTCCTTGGACCTTCACATTGACGATGAAACACAGAAATCGCATCGGAATTAAATACAAAAGACACATTGCCGCCTTAAGTACAAGTATAGAGACTCTTCTTACTGTCGGTGCTTTGAGCATTCCCTTGAGATCAGTATTAGTTTCCGATACACCACTGAAGGTTCAATGTATTCCCTGGACATAAACAATGACGATGAAGCACAGTAATTTCATCGGAATTAAATACAAAAGGCACAATGCCGCCTTAAAAACAAGAATAGAGACACTTCTTACAGTCGGTGCTTTGAGCATACCTTCTGAGAGCAGTATAAGTTTCCGATACACCACTGCAGGTTCAAGGTATTCCTTGGACCTTCACATTGATTATGAAACACAGAAATCGCATCGGAATGAAATACAAAAGGCACAAGGCTGCCTTAAGTACAAGAATAGAGACTCTTCTTACAGTCAGTTCTTTGAGCATTCCCTGTGAGACCAGTATTAGTTTCCGATACACCACTGCAGGTTCAAAGTATTCCTTGGACCTTCACATTGACTATGAAACACAGAAATCGCATCGGTGTTACAGACAAAAGGCACAATGCCGCCTTATGTACAAGAATAGAGACTCTTCTTACAGTCGGTGCTTTGAGCATTCCCTGTGAGACCAGTATTAGTTTCCGATACACCACTGCAGGTTCAATGTATTACTTGGACCATCATATTGACGATGAAACACAGAAATCGCATCGGAATTAAATACAAAAGGCACAATGCCGCCTTAAGTTGAAGAATAGAGACTCTTCTTAGAGTCGGTGCTTTGAGCATTCCCTGTGAGACAAGTATTAGTTTCCGATACACCGCTGTAGGGTCAATGTATTCGTTGGACATACACATTGACGATGAAACACTGAAATTACATCGGAATTAAATAGAAAAGGCACAATGCCGCCTTAAGTGCAAGAAGAGTGAGACTTCTTAGAGTCTGTGCCTTGATCCTTTCCTGTGCGACCAGTATTAGTTTCCGATACACCACTGCGGGTTCAATGTATTCCTTGGACCTTCACATTGACTATGAAACACAGAAATCGCATCGGAATTAAATACAAAAGGCACAATGTCGGCTTAAGTAGAAGAATAGAGACTCTTCTACAGTCTGTGACTTGAACACTCCCTGTGAGACCAGTATTAGTTTCCGATACACCACTGCAGGTACAATGTACTCCTTGGACATACACATTGACGATGAAACATTCAAATTAAATCGAAATTAAATACAAGAGGCACAACGCCGCCTTAAGTGCAAGAAGAGTGAGACTTCTTAGAGTCTGTGCTTTGATCCTTTCCTGTGAGACCAGTATTAGTTTCCGATACACCACTGCAGGTTCAATGTATTCCTTGGACCTTCGCATTGACGATGAAACACAGAAATCGCATCGGAATGAAATACAAGAAGCATAATGCCGCGTAAAGTACAAGATCAGAGACTCTTCTACAGTCTGTGCCTTGAACACTCCCTGTGAGACCAGTATTAGTTTCCGATACAAAACTGCAGGTTCGAAGCATTCCCTGGACATACACAATGACGATGAAGCACAGATATTACATCGGAATTAAATACAAAAGACACAATGCCGCCTTAATGCAAGAAAAGTGAGACTTCTCAGAGTCCATTCTTTGATCCTTTCCTGTGAGACCAGTATTAGTTTCTGATACACCACTGCATGTACAATGTGTTCCTTGGACCTTCAAGTTGACGATGAAACAAAGAAATCGCAACGGAATTAAATACAAAAGGCACAATGCCTCCTTAATTACAAGAATGGAGACTCTTCTTACAGTCGGTGCTTTGAGCATTCCCTGTGATCCCAGTATTAGTATCCGATACACCACTGCAGGTACAATGTATTCCTTAGACCTTCACATTGACGATGAAACACAGAAATCGCATCGGAATTAAATACAAAAGGCACAATGCCGCCTTAAGTACAAGAATAGAGACACTTCTTACAGTCGGTGATTTGAGCATTTCTTCTGAGAACAGTATTAGTTTCCGATACACCACTGCAGGTTCAAGGTATTCCTTGGACCTTCACATTGACTATGAAACACAGAAATCGCATCGGAATTAAATACAAAAGGCACAATGCCGCCTTAAGTACAAGTATAGAGACTCTTCTTACAGTCGGTGCTTTGAGCATTCACTGTGAGACAAGTATTAGTTTCCGATACACCACTGCAGGTTCAATGTATTCCTTGGACCTTCACATTGACGAAGAAACACAGAAATCGCATCGGAATTAAATACGAAAGGCACAATGCCGCATTAATTACAAGAATAGAGACTCTTCTTACAGTCGGTGTTTTGAGCATTCCCTGTGAGACCAGTATTAGTTTCAGATACACCACTGCAGGTTCAATGTATTCCTTGGACCTTCACATTGACGATGAAACACAGAAATCGCATCGGAATGAAATACAAAACACACAATGCCGCCTTAAGTACAAGTATAGAGACTCTTTTTACAGTCGGTGTTGTGAGCATTCCGTGTGAGACCAGTATTAGTCTCCGATACACCACTGCAGGTTCAAAGTATTCCTTGGACCTTCACATTGACTATGAAACACAGAAATCGCATCGGAATTAAATACAAAAGGCACAATGCCGCCTTAAGTACAAGTATAGAGACTCATATTACAGTCGGTGCTTTGAGCATTCCCTGTGAGACCAGTATTAGTTTACGACACACCACTGCAGGTTCAATGTATTACCTGGACATGCACAATGACGATGAAACACTGAAATTTCATCGGAATTAAATACAAAAGGCACAATGCCGCCTTAAGTACAAGAATAGAGACACTTCTTACAGTCGGTGATTTGAGCATTCCTTCTGAGAGCAGTATAAGTTTCCGATACACCACTGCAGGTTCAAGGTATTCCTTGGACCTTCACATTGACTATGAAACACAGAAATCGCATCGGAATTAAATACAAAAGGCACAAGGCTGCCTTAAGTACAAGAATAGAAACTCTTCTTACAGTCAGTGTTTTGAGCATTCCCTGTGAGACCAGTATTAGTTTCCGATACACCACTGCAGGTTCAAAGTATACCTTGGACCTTCACATTGACTATGAAACAAAGAAATCGCATCGGAGTTAAATACAAAAGGCACAATGCCGCCTTAAGTACAAGAATAGAGACTCTTCTTACAGTCGGTGTTTGAGCATTCCCTGTGAGACCAGTATTAGTTTCCGATACACCACGGCAGGTTCAGTGTATTACTTGGACCTTCATGTTGACGACGAAACACAGAAATCGCATCGGAATTAAATACAAAAGGCACAATGCCGCCTTAAGTTCAAGAATAGAGACTCTTCTTACAGTCGGTGCTTCGAGCATTCCCTGTGAGACCACTATTAGTTTCCGATACACCACTGCAGGCTCAATGTATTCCTTGGACATACACAATAACGATGAAACACTGAAATTACATCGGGATTAATTACAAAAGACACAATGCCGCCTTAATGCAAGAAGAGTGAGACTTCTTAGAGTCCATTGTTTGAGCCTTTCCTGTGAAACCAGTATTAGTTTCCCATACACCACTGCGTGTTCAATGTGTTCCTTGGACCTTCAAGTTGACGATGAAACAAAGAAATCGCAACGGAATTAAATACAAAAGGCACAATGCCTCCTTAATTACAAGAATGGAGACTCTTCTTACAGTCGGTGCTTTGAGCATTCCCTGTGATCCCAGTATTAGTATCCGATACACCACTACAGGTACAATGTATTCCTTAGACCTTCACATTGACGATGAAACACAGAAGTCGCATCGGAATTAAATACAAAAGGCACAATGCCGCCTTAAGTACAAAAATAGAGACACTTCTTACAGTCGGTGATTTGAGCATTTCTTCTGAGTGCAGTATTAGTTTCCGATACACCACTGCAGTTTCAAGGTATTCCTTGGACCTTCACATTGACTATGAAACACAGATATCGCATCGGAATTAAATACAAAAGGCACAATGCCGCCTTAAGTACAAGTATAGAGACTCTTCTTACAGTCGGTGCTTTGGGCATTCACTGTGAGATTAGTATTAGTTTCCGATACACCACTGCAGGTTCAATGCATTCCTCGGACCTTTACATTGACGAAGAAACACAGAAATCGCATCGGAATTAAATACGAAAGGCACAATGCCGCCTTAATTACAAGAATAGAGACTCTTCTTAAAGTCGGTGTTTTGAGCATTCCCTGTGAGACCAGTATTAGTTTCAGATACACCACTGCAGGTTCAATGTATTCCTTGGACCTTCACATTGACGATGAAACACAGAAATCGCATCGGAATTAAATACAAAAGACACAATGCCGCCTTAAGTACAAGTATAGAGACTCTTCTTACAGTCGGTGTTGTGAGCATTCCGTGTGAGACAAGTATTAGTCTCCGATACACCACTGCAGGTTCAAAGTATTCCTTGGACCTTCACATTGACTATGAAACACAGAAATCGCATCGGAATTAAATACAAAAGGCACAATGCCGCCTTAAGTACAAGTATAGAGACTCATATTACAGTCGGTGCTTTGAGCATTCCCTGTGAGACCAGTATTAGTTTACGATACACCACTGCAGGTTCAATGTATTCCTTGGACCTTCACATTGACTTTGAAACACAGAAATGGCATCGGAATTAAATACAAAAGGCACAATGCCGCCTTAAGTACAAGTATAGAGACTCTTCTTATAGTCGGTGCTTTGCGCGTTCTCTGTCAGACCAGTATTAGTTTCCGATACACCACTGCAGGTTCAATGTATTGCTTGGAGCTTCACATTGACGATGAAACACAGAAATCGCATCGGAATTAAATACAAAAGGCACAATGCCGCCTTAAGTATAGGAGTAGAGACCCTTCTTACAGTCGGTGCTTTGAATATTCCCTGTGAGACCAGTATTAATTTCCGATAAACCACTGCAGCTTCAATGTATTCCTTGTCATACAAATTCACGATGAAACACTGAAATTACATCGGAAATAAATACAAAAGGCACAATGCCACCATAAGTGCAAGAATAGAGACTCTTCTTACAGTCGGTGGTTTGAGCATTCCCTGTGAGACCAGTATTAGTTTCCGATACACAACTGCAGGTTCAGTGTATTCCTTGGACCTTCATATTGACAATGAAACACAGAAATCGCATCGGAATTAAACACAAAAACACAATGCCGCCTTAAGTACAAGAATAGAGATTCTTGCTACAGTCGGTGCTTTGAGCATTCCCTGTGATACCAGTATTTGTTTCCGATTCACCACTGCAGGTTCAATGTATTCTTTGGACCTTCACATTGACGATGAAACACAGATATCGCATCGGAATAAAATACAAAAGGCACAATGCCGACTTAAGTACAAGAATAGAGACTCTTCTTACTGTCGGTACTTTGAGCGTTCCCTGTGAGACCAGTATGTTTCCGATACAACATTGCAGCTTCAATGTATTGCTTGGAGCTTCAAATTGACGATGAAACAAAGAAATCGTATCGAAATTAAATACAAAAGGCACAATGCCGCCTTAAGTAAAGGAGTAGAGGCCCATCTTACACTTGGTGCTTTGAGCATTCCCTGTGAGGCCAGTATTAATTTCCGATACACCACTGCAGTTTCAATGTATTCCTTGTCATACACATTGACGATGAAACACTGAAATTACATCGGAATTAAATACAAAAGGCACAATGCCGCCTTAAGTGCAAGAATAAAGACTCTTCTTGCAGTCGGTGCTTTGAGCATTCCCTGTGGGACCAGTATTAGTTTCCGATACACAACTGCAGGTTCAGTGTATTCCTTGGACCTTCATATTGACAATGAAACACAGACATCGCATCGGAATTAAATACAAAAACTCAATGCCGCCTGAAGTACAAGAATAGAGATTCTTGTTACAGTCGGTGCTTTAAGCATTCCCTGTGAGACCAGTATTAGTTTCCGATACACCACTGCAGGTTCAATGAATTCCTTCGACATACACAATGACTATGAAACACTGAAATTACATCGGAATTAAATACAAAAGACAGAATGCCGCCTTAATGCAAGAAGAGTAAGACTTCATAGAGTCCATTCTTTGATCCTTTCCTGTGAGACCAGTATTAGTTTCCGATACACCACTGTAGGTTCAATGTATTCCTTCGACCTTCACATTGAAGATGAAACACAGAAATCGCATCGGAATTAAATACAAAAGGCACAATGCCGCCTTAAGTACAAGAATAGAGACACTTCTTACAGTCGGTGCATTGAGCATTCCCTGTGAGACCAGTATTAGTTTCCGATACACCACTGCAGGTTCAATGTATTCCTTCGACATACACAATGACGATGAAACACTGAAATTACATCGGAATTAAATACAAAAGACAGAATGCCGCCCTAATGCAAGAAGAGTACGACTTCTTAGAGTCCATTCTTTGATCCTTTCCTGTGAGACCAGTATTGGTTTCCGATACACCACTGCAGGTTCAATGTATTCCTTCGACCTTCACATTGAAGATGAAACACAGAAATCGCATCGGAATTAAATTCAAAAGGCACGATGCCGCCTTAAGTACAAGAATATAGACACTTCTTACAGTCGGTGCTTTGAGCATTCCCTGTGAGACAAGTATTAGTTTCCGATACACCACTGCAGGTTCAATGTATTCCTTCGATATACACAATGACGATGAAACACTGAAATTACATCGGAATTAAATACAAAAGACAGAATGACGCCTTAATGCAAGAAGAGTAAGACTTCTTAGAGTCCATTCTTTGATCCTTTCCTGTGAGACCAGTATTAGTTTCCGATACACCACTGCAGGTTCAATGTATTCCTTCGACCTTCACATTGAAGATGAAACACAGAAATCGCATCGGAATTAAATACAAAAGGAACAATGCCGCCTTAAGTACAAGAATAGAGACACTTCTTTCAGTCGGTGCATTGAGCATTCCCTGTGAGACCAGTATTAGTTTCCGATACACCACTGCAGGTTCAATGTATTCCTTCGACATACACAATGACGATGAAACACTGAAATTACATCGGAATTAAATACAAAAGACAGAATGCCGCCCTAATGCAAGAAGAGTAAGACTTCTTAGAGTCCATTCTTTGATCCTTTCCTGAGAGACCAGTATTAGTTTCCGATATGCCACTGCAGGTTCAATGTATTCCTTCGACCTTCACATTGAAGATGAAACACAGAAATCGCATCGGAATTAAATACAAAAGGCACAATGCCGCCTTAAGTACAAGAATAGAGACACTTCTTACAGTCGGTGCTTTGAGCATTCCCTGTGAGACAAGTATTAGTTTCCGATACACCACTGCAGGTTCGATGTATTCCTTCGACATACACAATGACGATGAAACACTGAAATTACATCGGAATTAAATACAATAGACAGAATGCCGCCTTAATGCAAGAAGAGTAAGACGTCTTAGAGTCCATTCTTTGATCCTTTCCTGTGAGACCAGTATTAGTTTCCGATACACCACTGCAGGTTCAATGTATTCCTTCGACCTTCACATTGAAGATGAAACACAGAAATCGCATCGGAATTAAATACAAATGGCACAATGCCGCCTTACGTACAAGAATAGAGACACTTCTTACAGTCGGTGCATTGAGCATTCCCTGTGAGACCAGTATTAGTTTCCGATACACCACTGCAGGTTCAATGTATTCCTTCGACATACACAATGACGATGAAACACTGAAATTACATCGGAATTAAATACAAAAGACAGAATGCCGCCCTAATGCAAGAAGAGTAAAACTTCTTAGAGTCCATTCTTTGATCCTTTCCTGTGAGACCAGTATTAGTTTCCGATACACCACTGCAGGTTCAATATATTCCTTCGACCTTCACATTGAAGATGAAACACAGAAATCGCATCGGAATTAAATACAAAAGGCACAATGCCGCCTTAAGTACAAGAATAGAAACACTTCTTACAGTCGGTGCTTTGAGCATTCCCTCTGAGAGCAGTATTAGTTTCCGATACACCACTGCCGTTTCAATGTATTCCTTGGACCTTCAAATTGACTATGAAACACAGAAATCGCATCGGAATTAAATTCAAATGGCACAATGTCGCCTTAAGTACAAGAATGGAGCCTCTTCTTACGGTCGGTGCTTTGAGCATTCCCTGTGAGACCAGTATAAGTTTCCGATACACCACTGCATTTTCAATGTATTAGTTGGACATACACATTGACGATAAAACACTGAAATTACATCGGAATTAAATACAAAAGGCACAATGCCGCTTTAAGTACAAGAATAGAGACTCTTCTTACAGTCGGTGCTTTGAGCATTCCCTGTGAGTCCAGTATTAGTTTCCGATACACCACTGCAGGTTCAATGTATTCCTTTGACCTTCACATTGACGATGAAACACAGTAATTACATCGGAATTAATTACAAAAGGCACAATGCCGCCTTAATTGCAAAAATAAAGACTCTTCTTACAGTCGGTGCTTTGAGCACTCCCTGTGAGACCAGTATTAGTTTCTGATAGACCACTGCCGGTTCAATCTATTCTTTGGATTTTCACATTGACGAAGAAACACAGAAATCGCAACGGAGTTAATTACAAAAGGCAAAATGCCGCCTTAAATACAAGAATAGAGACTCTTCTTTCAGTCGGTGATTTGAGCATTCCCTGTGAGACCAGTATTAGTTTCCGATACACCACTGCAGGTTCAATGTATTCCTTGGACCTTCACATTGACGAAGAAACACAGAAATCGCATCGGAGTTAATTACAAAAGGCAAAATGCCGCCTTAAATACAAGAATAGAGACTCTTCTAACAGTCGATGATTTGAGCATTCCCTGTGAGACCAGTATTAGTTTCCGATACACCACTGCAGGTTCAATGTATTCCTTGGACCTTCAAATTGACGATGAAACACAGAAATTGCATCGGAATTAAATACAAAAGGCACAATGCCGCACTAAGTACAAGAATTGAGACTCGTCTTACGGTCGGTGCTTTAAACATTCTCTGTGAGACCAGTATTAGTTTCCGATACACCACTGCAGGTTCAGTGTATTCCCTGGACCTTCACATTGACGATGAAACACATAAATTACATCGGAATTAAATACAAAAGGCACAATGCCGCCTTAAGTACAAGATTAGAGACTCTTCTTACAGTCGGTGCTTTGAGCATTCCCTGTGAGACCAGTATTAGTTTCCGATACACCACTGCAGATTCGATGTATTCCTTGGACCATCACATTGACGATGAAACACAGAAATCTCATCGGAATTAATTATAAAAGGCACAATGACGCCTTAAGTACAAGAATAGGGACACTTCTTGCAGTCGGTGCTTTGAGCATTCCCTGTGAGACCAGTATTAGTTTCCAATACACCACTGCAGGTTCAATGTATTTCTTGGACATACACATTGACGATGAAACACTGAGATTACATCGGAATTAAATACAAACGGCACAATGCTGCCTGAAGTACGAGAATAGAGACTCTTGTTACAGTCTGTGCTTTGAGCATTCCCTGCGGGACCAGTCTTAGTTTCCGATACACCACTGCAGGTTCAATGTATTACTTGGACCATCACATTGACGATGAAACACAGATATGACATCGGAATTATATACAAACGGCACAGTGCCGCCTTGAGTGCAAGAATAGAGACTCTTCTTAGAGTCGGTGCTTTGAGCTTTCCCTGTGAGTCCAGTATTAGTTTCCGATACCCCACTGCAGGTTCAATGTATTACTTGGACCTTCACATCGACGATGAGACACAGAAATCTCATCGGAATTAAATATAAAAGGCAAAATGCCGCCTTCAGTACAAGAATAGAGACACTTCTTACTGTCGGTGCGTTGAGCATTCCCTGTGAGACCAGTATTAGTTTCCAATACACCACTGCAGGTTCAATGTATTCCTTGGACATACACATTGACGATGAAACACTGAGATTACATCGGAATTAAACACAAATGGCCCAATGCCGCCTGAAGTACAAGAATAGAGACTCTTCTTACAGTCGGTGCTTTGATCCTTTCCTGTGAGACCAGTATTAGTCTCCGATACACCACTGCAGGTTCAATATATTCCTTGGACCTTCAAATTGAAGATAAAACACGGAAATCGCATCGGAATTAATTACAAAAGGCACAATGCGGCCTTAAGTACAAGAATAGAGACTCTTCTTACAGTCGGTGCTTTGAGCATTCCCTGTGAGACCAGTATTAGTTTCCGATACCCCACTGCAGGTTCAATGTATTCCTTGGACCTTCACATTGACGATGAAACACAGATATCGCAACGGAATTAAATACAAAAGTCACAATGCCGCCTTAAGTACAAGAATAGAGACTCTTCTAACAGTCAGTGCATTGAGCATTTCCTGTGAGACCAGTATTAGTTTCCGATACACCACTGCCGGTTCAATTTATTACTTGGACTTTCACATTGAACATAGAACACAGAAATCGCATCGCAATTACTTACAAAAAGCACAATGCCGCCTTAAGTACAAGAACAGAGACTCTTCTTACAGTCGGTGCTTTGAGCATTTCCTGTGAGACCAGTATTAGTTTCCGATACACCACTGCACGTTCAATGAAACCTTTGGACCTTCACATTGACGATGAAACACAGAAACGGCATCGGAATTAAATACAAAAGGCACAATGCCGCCTTTAGTACAAGAATAGAGACTCTTCTTACAGTCGTTGCTTTGAGCATTCCCTGTGAGACCAGTATTTGTTTCCGATACAACACTGCAGGTTCAATGTATTACTTGGACCTTCACATCGACGATGAGACACAGAAATCTCATCGGAATTAAATATAAAAGGCAAAATGCCGCCTTAAGTACAAGAATAGAGACACTTCTTACAGTCGGTGCGTTGAGCATTCCCTGTGAGACCAGTATTAGTTTCCAATACACCACTGCAGGTTCAATGTATTCTTTGGACATACACATTGACGATGAAACACTGAAATTACATCGGAATTAAATACAAAAGGCACAATGCGGCCTTAAGTACAAGAATAGAGACTCTTCTTACAGTCGGTGCTTTGAGCATTCCCTGTGAGGCCAGTATTAGTTTCCGATACACCACTACAGGTTCAATGTATTCCTTGGACCTTCACATTAACGATGAAACATTGAGATTATATCGGAATTAAATACAAAAGGCACAATGCCGCATGAAGTACAAGAATAGAGACTCTTCTTACAGTCGGTGCTTTGAGCATTCCCTGAACGACCACTATTAGTTTCCGAAAACACCTCTGCAGGTTCAATGTATTACTTGGACCTTCACATTGACGATGAAACACAGAATTCGCATCGGAATTAAATACAAAAGGCACAATGCCGCCTTAAGTACAAGAATAGAGACTTTTCTTACAGTTGGTGCTTTGAGCATTCGCTGTGAGACCAGTATTAGTTTTCGATACACCACTGCAGGTTCAATGTATTCCTTGGACATACACATTGACGATGAAACACACAAATTACATCGGAATTAAATACAAAAGCACAATGCCGCCTTAAGTACAAGAATAGAGACTCTTCTTACAGTCGATGATTTGAGCATTCCCTGTGAGACCAGTATTAGTTTCCGATACCCCACTGCAGGTTCAATGTATTCCTTGGACCTTCACATTGACTATGAAACACAGAAATCTCATCGGAATTAAATATAAAAGGCACAATGCCGCCTTAAGTTCAAGAATATAGACACTTCTTAAAGTCGGTGCTTTGAGCTTTCCCTGTGAGACCAGTATTAGTTTCCAATACACCACTGCAGGTTCAATGTATTCCTCGGACATACACATTAACGATGAAACTCTGAGATTACATCGGAATTAAATACAAAAGGCACAATGCCGTCTGAAGTACAAGAATAGAGACTCTTCTTACAGTCGGTGCTTTGAGCATTCCCTGTGCGACCAGTATTAGTTTCCGATAGACCACTGCAGGTTCAATGTATTCCTTGGACCTTCACATTGACGATAAAACAAAGAAATCGCAACGCAATTACATACAAAATGCACAATGCCGCCTTAAGTACAAGAATACAGACTCTTCTTACAGTCGGTGCTTTTAGCATTCCCTGTGAGCCAGTATTAGTTTCCGATAGACCACTGCACGTTCAATGTATTCCTTGGACATACACATTGACGTTGAAACACTGAAATTACATCGGAATTAAATACAAAAGGCACAATGCGGCTTTAAGTACAAGAATAGAGACTCTTCTTACAGTCGGTGGTTTGAGCATTCCCTGTGAGACCAGTATTAGTTTCCGATACACCACTGCAGGTTCAATGTATTCCTTGGACCATCACATTGACGATGAAACACAGATATCGCATCGGAATTAATTACAAAAGGCACAATGCCACCTTCAGTACAAGAATAGAGACTCTTCTTACAGTCTGTGCTTTGATCCTTTCCTGTGAGACCAGTATTAGTTTCCGATACACTACTGCAGGTTCAAAGTTTTCCTTGGACCATCACATTTACGATGAAACACAGAAATCGCTTCGGAATTGAATACAAAAGGCACAATGCCGCCTTAAGTACAAGAATAGAGACTCTTCTTACAGTCGGTGCTTAGAGCATTCCCTGTGAGACCAGTATTAGTTTCCGATACACCACTTCAGGTTCAATGTATTCCTTGTACATACACATTGACGATGAAACACTGAAATTACATCGGAGTTAAATACAAAAGGCACAATGCCGCCTTATGTACAAGAATAGAGACTCTTCTTACAGTTGGTGCTTTGAGCATTCCCTGTGAGACCAGTATTAGTTTCCGATACACCACTGCAGGTTCAATGTATTGCTTGGACCTTCACATTGACGATGAAACACAGATATCGCAACGGAATTAAATACAAAAGTCACAATGCCGCCTTAAGTATAAGAATAGAGACTCTTCTAACAGTCAGTGCATTGAGCATTTCTTGTGAGACCAGTATTAGTTTCCGATACACCACTGCCGGTTCAATTTATTACTTGGACTTTCACATTGAACATAGAACACAGATATCGCATCGCAATTACATACAAAAAGCACAATGCCGCCTTAAGTACAAGAACAGAGACTCTTCTTACAGTCGGTGCTTTGAGCATTTCCTGGGAGACCAGTATTAGTTTCCGATACACCACCGCACGTTCAATGAAACCTTTGGACCTTCACATTGACGATGAAACACAGAAACTGCATCGGAATTAAATACAAAAGGCACAATTCCGCCTTTAGTACAAGAATAGAGACTCTTCTTACAGTCGTTGCTTTGAGCATTCCCTGTGAGACCAGTATTAAATTTCCGATATACCACTGCAGCTTCAATGTATTCCTTCGACCATTACATTGAAGATGAAACACAGAAATCGCATCGGAATTAAATACAAAAGGCACAATGCCGCCTTAAGTATAAGAATAGAGACTCTTCTCACAGTCGGTGCTTTGAGCAGTCCCTGTGAGACCAATATTAGTTTCCAATACACCACTGCAGGTTCAATGTATTCCTTGGACATACACATTGACGATGAAACACTGAAATTACATCGGAATTAAATGCAAAAGCACAATTCCGCTTTAAATGCAAGAAGAGTGAGACTTCTTAGAGTCTGTGCTTTGATCCTTTCCTGTGAGACCGGTATTAGTTTCCGATACACCACTGCAGGTTCAATGTATTCCTTGGACATACACATTGACGATGAAACACATAAATTACATCGGAATTAAATACAAAAGGCACAATGCCGCCTTAAGTACAAGAATTGAGACTCTTCTTACAGTCTGTGCTTTGATCCTTTCCTGTGAGACCAGTATTAGTTTCCGATACACCACTGGAGGTTCAATGTATTTCTTTGACCTTTACATTGACGATGAAACACAGAAATCGCATCGGAATTAAATACAAAAATTATAATGCCGCCTTAAGTACAAGAACAGAGACTCTTCTTACAGTCTGTGATTTGATCCTTTCCTGTGAGACCAGTATTAGTTTCCGATACACCACTGCAGGTTCAATGTATTCCTTTGACCTTCACATTGACGATGAAACAGAGAAATCGCATCGGAATTAAATACAAAAGGCACAATGCCGCTTTAGGTACAAGAATAGAGACTCTTCTTACAGTCGGTGCTTTGATCCTTTCCTGTGAGACCAGTATTAGTTTCCGATACACCACTGAAGGTTCATTGTATTCCTTGGACGTAAATATTGACGATGAGACACACAAATCGTATCGGAATTTAATACAAAAGGCACAATGCCGCCTTAAGTACAAGAATGGAGACTCTTGTTACAGTCTGCGCTTTGATCCTTTCCTGTAAGACTAGTATTAGTTTCCGATACACCTCTTCTGGTTCAATGTAGTCCTTTGACCTTCACATTGACGATGTAACACAGAAATCGGATCGGAATTAAATACAAAAGGCACAATGCCGCCTTAAGTACAAGAATAGAGACTCTTCTTACGGTCTGTGCTTTGATCCTTTCCTGTGAGACCAGTTTTAGTTTCCGATACACCACTGCAGGTTCAATTAATTCCATTGACCCTCACATTGACGATGAAACACAGAAATCGCATCGGAATTAAATACAAAAGGAACAATGCCGCCATAAGTACAACAATAGAGACTCTTCTTACAGTCTGTGCTTTGATCGTTTCCTGTGACACCAGTATTAGTCTCCGATACAACACTGCAGGTTCAATGTACTCCTTGGACCTTCAAATTGAAGATGAAAAACAGAAATCGCATCGGAATTAAATATAAAAGGCACAATGCGGCCTTAAGTACAAGAATAGAGACTCTTCTTACAGTCGGTGCTTTGAACATTCCCTGTGAGACCAATATTAGTTTCCAACACACCACTGCAGGTTCAATGTATTCCTTGGACATACACATTGACGATGAAACACTGAAATTACATCGGAATTAAATACAAATGGCACAATGCCACTTTCAGTGCAAGAAGAGTGAGACTTCTTAGAGTCTGTGCTTTGTTCCTTTCCTGTGAGACCAGTATTAGTTTCCGATACACTACTGCAGGCTCAAGCTAATCCTTGGACTTTAGCATTGATGATGAAACACAGAAATTATATCGGAATTAAATTCAAAAGACACAAAGCCGCTGTAAGTACAAGAATAGAGACACTTCTTACAGTCGGTGCTTTGAACATTCCCTGTGAGACCAGTATTAGATTCCGATACACCACTGCAGGTTCAATGTATTCCTTGGACCTTCACATTTTCGATGAAAAACTGAAATTACATCGGAATTAAATACAAAAGGCACAATGCCGCCTTAAGTGCATGAAGAGTGTGACTTCTTAGAGTCTGTGCTTTAATCCTTTTCTGCGAGACCAGTATTAGTTTCCGATACACCACTGCAGGTTCAATGTATTCCTTGGACCTTCACATTGACGATGAAACACAGAAATCGCATCGTAATTAAATACAAAATTCACAAAGTCACCTTATGTACAAGAATACAGACTCTTCTTACAGTCGGTGTTTTGAGCATTCCCTGTGAGACCA
This sequence comes from Schistocerca serialis cubense, assembly GCF_023864345.2. Lineage (NCBI taxonomy): Eukaryota > Metazoa > Arthropoda > Insecta > Orthoptera > Acrididae > Schistocerca > Schistocerca serialis. The sequence continues at coordinate 967,780,942 of NC_064641.1, forward strand.
GTATTAGTTTCCGATACACCACTGCAGGTTCAATGTATTCCTCGGACCTTCACATTGACAATAAAACACAGAAATCGTATCGGAATTACATACAAAAAGCACAATGCCGCCTTAAGTACAAGAATAGAGACTCTTCTTACAGTCGGTGCTTTGACCTTTCCCTGTGAGACCAGTATTAGTTTCCGATACACCACTGCAGGTTCAATGTATTCCTTGGACATACACATTGTCAATGAAACACTGAAATTACATCAGAAGTAAATACAAAAGGCACTGTGCCGCATTAAGTGCAAGAGGAATGAGGCTCCTTAGAGTCTGGGCTAAAAAAAAAGGGCTCTGAGCACTATGGTACTCAACTTCTGAGGTCATTAGTCCCCTAGAACTTAGAACTAGTTAAACCTAACTAACCTAAGGACATCACAAACATCCATGCCCGAGGCAGGATTCGAACCTGAGACCGCAGCGGTCTTGCAGTTCCAGACTGCAGCGCCTTTAACCGCACGGCCACTTCGGCCGGCTTTAGAGTCTGGGTTTGATCCTTTCCTGTGAGACCAGTATTAGCTTCCGATAAACCTCTGCAGGTCAAATGTATTCCTTGGACCTTCACATTGATGATAAAACACAGAAATCGCATCGGAATTAAATACAAATGGCACAATGCCGCCTTAAGTCGAAGAATAGAGACACTTCTTACTGTCGATGCTTTGAGCATCCCCTGTTTGACCAGTATTAGTTTACGATGTACCACTGCAGGTTCAATGTATTCCTTGGACATACACATTGACAATGAAACACTGAAATTACATCGGAATTAAATACAAATGCCAGAATGCCGCCTTAAGTGCTAGAAGAGTGAGGTTTCTTAGAGTCTGTGTTTTGATCCTTTCCTGTGAGTCCAGTATTAGTTTCCGATACACCACTTCAGGTTCAATGTATTCCTTGGACCTTCACATTGACGATAAAACACAGAAATCGCTTCGGAATTAAATACAAAAGGCACAATGCCGCCTTAAGTACAAGAATTAAGACTCTACTTACAGTCGGTGCTTTGAGCATTCCCTGTGAGACCAGTATTAGTTTCCGATACACCACTGCAGGTTCAATGTATTCCTTCGACATTCACATTGACGATGAAACACAGAAATCGCATCGGAATTAAATACAAAAGGCACAATGAAGCCTTAAGTACAAGAATAGAGACTCTTCTTACAGTCTGTGCTTTGATCCTTTCCTGTGAGACCAGTATTAGTTTCCGATACACCACTGCAGGTTCAATGTATTCTTTTGACCTTCACATTGACGATGAAACACAGAAATCGAATCGGAATTAAATACAAAGGGCAGAATGCCGCCTTAAGTACAAGAATAGAGACTCTTCTTACAGTTTGTGCTTTGATCCTTTCCTGTGAGACCAGTATTAGTTTTCGATACATCACTGCAGGTTCAATGTAATCCATTGACCCTCACAGTGACGATGAAACACAGAAATCGCATCGGAATTAAATACAAAAGGCACAATGCAACCTTAAGTACAAGAATAGAGACTCTCCTTACCGTCTGTGCTTTGATCCTTTCCTGTGAGTCCAGTATTAGTTACCGATACACCACTGCAAGTTCAATGTATTCCTTGGACATACACATTGTCGATGAAACACTGAAATTACATCGGAATTAAATACAAAAGGCACAATGCCGCCTTAAGTGCAAGAGGAATGAGGCTTCTTAGAGTCTGGGCTTTGATCCTTTCCTGTGAGACCAGTATTATTTTCCGATACACCACTGCAGGTTCAATGTATTCCTTGGACTTTCACATTGACGATGAAACACAGAAATCGCATCGGAATTAAATACAAGTGGCACAATGCCGCCTTAAGTACAAGAGTAGAGACACTTCTTACAGTCGATGCTTTGAGCATTTCCTGTGAGACCAGTATTAGTTTCCGATACACCACTGCATGTTCAATGTATTCCTTTGACCTTCACATTGACGATGACACACAGACATCGCATCGGAATTAAATACAAAAGGCACAATGCCGCCTTAAGTGCAAGAAGAGAGAGACTTCTTAGAGTCTGTGCTTTGATCCTTTCCTGTGCGACCAGTATTAGTTTCCGATACACCACTGCTGGTTCAATGTATTCCTTAGATCTTCACATTGATGATGTACCACAGAAATCACATCGGAATTAATTGCAAAAGGCTCAATGCCGGCTTAAGTAGAAGAATAGAGATTCTTATTACAGTCGGTGCATTGAGCATTCCCTGTGAGTCCAGTATTATTTTCCGATACACCACTGCAGGTTCAATGTATTCCTTTGACCTTCACATTGACGATGAAACACAGAAATCGCATCGGAATTAAATACAAAAGGCACAATGACGCCTTCAGTACAAGAATAGAGACCCTTCTAACACTGTGTGCTTTGATCCCTTCCTGTGATACCGCTATTAGTTTCCGATACACCACTGCCGGTTCAATGGATTCCATTGACCCTCACATTGACGATGAGACACAGAAATCGCATCGGAATTAAATACAAAAAGCACAATGCAACCTTAACTACAAGAATAGAGACTCTTCTTACAGTCTGTGCCTTGATCCTTTCCTGTGAGACCAGTATTAGTTTCCGAGAAACCACTGCAGGTTCAATGTATTCCTTGGGCATACACATTGTCGATGAAACACTGAAATTACATCGGAATTAAATACAAAAGGCATAATGCCGCCTTAAGTGCAAGAGGAATGAGGCTTCTTAGAGTCTGGGCTTTGATCCTTCCCTGTGAGACCAGTTTTAGTTTCCGTTACACCACTGCAGGGTCAATGTATTCCTTGGACCTTCACATTGACGATGAAACACAGAAATCGCATCGGATTTAAATACCAAAGGCACAATGCCGCCTTAAGTACAAGAATAGAGACTCTACTTACATTCGGGGCTTTGAGCATTCCCTGTGAGACCAGTATTAGTTTCCGATTCACCACTGCAGGCTCAATGTATTCCTTCGACTATCACATTGACGATGAAACACAGAAATCGCATCGGAATTAAATACAAACGGCACAATGAAGCTTTAAGTACAAGAATAGAGACTCTTCTTACAGTCTGTGCTTTGATCCTTCCCTGTGAGACCAGTATTAGTTTCCGATACACCACTGCAGGTTCAATGTATTCCTTTGACCTTCACATTGACGATGAAACACAGAAATCGCATCGGAATTAAATACAAAAGGCACCATGCCGCCTTAAGTACAAGAATAGAGACTCTTCTTACAGTCTGTGCTTTGATCCTTTCCTGTGATACCAGTATTAGTTTCCGATACACCTCTGCAGGTTCTATGTATTCCTTGGACATACACATTGACGATGAAACATTGTATTTACATCGGAATTAAATATAAAAGGCACAATGCCGCCTTAAGTGCAAAAAGAGTGAGACTTCTTAGTGTCTGTGTTTGATTCTTTTCTGTGAGACCAGTATTAGTTTCCGATACACCACTGCAAGTTCAATGCAATCCTTGGACCTTCACATTGACGATGAAACACAGGAATCGCATCGGAAATAAATACAAAAGGCACAACGCCGCGTTAAGTACAAGAATACATCTACATCTACATCTACATTGATACTCCGCAAGCCACCCAACGGTGTGTGGCGGAGGGCACTTTATGTGCCACTGTCATTACCTCCCATTCCTGTTCCAGTCGCGTATGGTTCGCGGGAAGAACGACTGCCTGAAAGCCTCCGTGCGCGCTCTAATCTCTCTAACTTTACATTCGTGATCGCCTCGGGAAGTATAAGTAGGGGGAAGCAATATATTCGATACCTCATCCAGAAACGCACCCTCTCGAAACCTGGCGAGCAAGCTACACCGCGATGCAGAGCGCCTCTCTTGCAGAGTCTGCCACTTGAGTTTATTAAACATCTCCGTAACGCTATCACGGTTACCAAATAACCCGGTGACGAAACGCGCCGCTCTTCTTTGGATCTTCTCTATCTCCTCCGTCAACCCGACCTGGTACGGATCCCACACTGATGAGCAATACTCAAGTATAGGTCGAACGAGTGTTTTGTAAGCCACCTCCTTTGTTGATGGACTACATTTTCTAAGCACTCTCCCAACGAATCTCAACCTGGTACCCGCCTTACCAACAATTAATTTTATATGATCATTCCACTTCAAATCGTTCCGTACGCATACTCCCAGATATTTTACAGAAGTAACTGCTACCAGTGTTTGTTCCGCTATCATATAATCATACAATAAAGGATCCTTCTTTCTATGTATTCGCAATACATTACATTTGTCTATGTTAAGGGTCAGTTGCCACTCCCTGCACCAAGTGCCTATCCGCTGCAGATCTTCCTGTATTTCGCTACAATTTTCTAATGCAGCAACTTCTCTGTATACTACAGCATCATCCGCGAAAAGCCGCATGGGACTTCCGACACTACCTACTAAGTCATTTATATATATTGTGAAAAGCATTGGTCCCATAACACTCCCCTGTGGCACGCCAGAGGTTACTTTACTCTTTTTACAGTCTGTGCCTTGAACACTCCATGTGAGATCAGTATTAGTTTCCGATACACCACTGCAGGCTCAATGTATTCCTTGGAACTTCACATTGGCGATGAAACACTGAAATTACATCGGAATAAAATACAAAAGGCACAATGCCGCCTTAAGTGCAAGAGGAGTGAGACTTATTAGAGTCTGTGCTTTGATCCCTTTCTGTGAGCCCAGTATTAGTTTCCGATACACCACTGCAGGTTCAATGTATTCCTTGGACCTTCACATTGACGATGAAACACAGAAATCGCATCGGAATTAAATACAAAAGGCACAATGCCGCCATAGGTACAAGAATAGAGACTCTTCTCACAGTCGGTGCTTTGAGCATTCCCTGTGAGACCAGTATTAGTTTCCGATACACCACTGCAGGTTCGAAGTATTCCTTGGACCTTCACGTTGACGATGAAACACAGAAATCGCATCGGAATTAAATACAAAACTCACAATGCCGCCTTAACTTCAAGAATCGAGATTCTTCTGACAGTCGGTGCTTTGAGCATTCCCTGTGAGACCAGTATTTGTTTCCCATACACCACTGCAGGTTCAATGTATTCCTTGGACCTTCACATTCACGATGAAACACAGACGTCCCATCGGAATTAAATGCAAAAGGCACAATGCCGCCTTAAGTACAAGAATAGAGATTGTTCTTACAGTCGGTGCTTTGAGCATTCCCTGTGAGACCAGTATTAGTTTCCAATACACCACTGCTGGTTCTTTGTATTCCTTGGACCATCACATTGACGATGAAACACAGAAATCGCATTGGAATGAAATACAAAACGCACAATGCCGCCTTAAGTACAAGAATAGAGACTCGTCTTACAGTCGGTGCTTTGAGAATTCCCTGTGAGACCAGTATTAGTTTCCGATTCAGCACTGCATGTTCAAAGTATTCCTTGGACGTAAACATTGACGATGAAACACTGAAATTACATCGGAATTAAATACAAAAGGCACAATGCCACCTTAAGTACAAGAATAGAGACTCTTCTTACAGTCGGTGCTTTGAGCATTCCCTGTGAGACCAGTATTAGTTTCCTATACACCTCTGCGCGTTCAATGTATTCCTTGGACCTTCATATTGACGATGAAACACAGAAATCGCATCGGAATTAAATACAAAAGGCACAATGCCGCCATATGTACAAGACTAGAGACTCTCCTTACAGTCGCTGTTTTAAACATTCCCTGTGAGACCAGTATTAGTTTCCGATTCACCACTGCAGGTTCAATGTATTCCTGGGATATTCACATTGACGATGAAACACAGAAATCGCATCGGAATTAAATACAAATGGCACAATGCCGCCTTAAGTACAAGAATAGAGACTCTTCTTACTGTCGTTGCTTTGCCAATTCCCTGTGAGACCAGTATTAGTTTCCGATACACCACTGCAGGTTCAATGTATTCCTTGGAGCTTCACATTGACGTTGAAACACAGAAATCGCTTCGGATATAAATACAAAAGGCACAATGACGCCTTAAGTACAAGGATCGAGACTCTTCTTACAGTCGGTGCTTTGAGTACTCCCTGTGAGATCAGTATTAGTTTCCGATACACCGCTACAGGTTCAATGTATTCCTTGGTCCTTCACATGGACGATGAAACATTGAAATCACATCGGAATGAAATACAAAAGGCACAATGCCGCCTTCAGTACAAGAAGACTGAGACTCCTGAGAGTCTGTGCTTTGATCCTTTCCTGTGAGCCCAGTATTAGTTTCCGATACACCACTGCAGGTTTAATGTATTCCTTGGGCCTTCACAGTGACGATGAAACACAGAAATCGCATCGGAATTAAATACAAAAGGCACAATGCCGCCATAAGTAAAAGAAGAGAGACTCATGTCACAGTCGGTGCTTTGAGCATTCCCTGTGAGACCAGTATTAGTTTCCGATACACCACTGCCAGTTCGAAGTATTCCTTGGACCTTCACGTTCACGATGAAACACAGAAATCACATCGGAATTAAATACAAAACGCACAATGCTGCCTTAAGTACAAGAATGGAAATTCTTCTTACAGTCGGTGATTTGAGCATTCCCTGTGAGACCAGTATTAGTTTCCGATACACCACCGCAGGTTCAGTGTATTCCTTGGACCTTCACATTGACGATGAAACACTGAAATGACATCGGAATTAAATACAAAAGGCACAATGCCGCCATAGGTACAAGAATAGAGACTCTTCTCACAGTCGGTGCGTTGAGCATTCCCTGTGAGACCAGTATTAGTTTCCGATACACCACTGCAGGTCAATGTATTCCTTGGACCTTCACATTGACGTTGAAACATAGAAATCACATCGGAATTAAATTCAAAATGCACAATTCCGCCTTAAGTACAAGAATAGAGACTCTTCTTTCAGTGGGTGCTTTGAGCATTCCCTGTGCGACCAGTATTAGTTTCCGATACACCACTGCAGGTTCAATGTATTCCTTGGACATAAACATTGACGATGAAACACAGAAATAGCATCGGAATTAAATACAAATGGCAGAATGCCGTGTTAAGTACAAGAATTGAGACTCTTCTTAATGTCGTTGCTTTGACCATTCCCTGTGAGACCAGTATTAGTTTCCGATACACCACTGCAGGTTCAATGTATTCCTGGGACCTTCACATTGACGATGAAACACAGAAATCGCATCGGAATTAAATACAAAAGGCACAATGCCGCCTTAAGTAAAAGAATCGAGACACTTCATACAGTCGATGCTTTGATCATTCCTAGTGAGACCAGTATTAGTTTCCGATACACCACTGCAGGTTCAATGTATTCCTTGGACCTTCGCATTGACGGTGAAACACAGATATTGCATCGGAATTAAATAGAAAAGGCACAATACCGCCTTAAGTACAAGAATGGAGATTCTTCTTACAGTCGGTGCTTTGAGCATTCCCTGTGAGACCAGTATTAGTATCCGATACACCACTGCTGGTTCAATGTATTCCTTGGACATACACATTTACGATGAAACACAGAAATCGCATCGGAATTAAATACAAAAGGCACAATGCCGCCTTAAGTACAAGAATAGAGTCTCTTCTTACAGTCGGTGCTTTGAGCATTCCCTGTGAGACCAGTATTAGTTTCCGATACACCACTGCAGATTCAATGTATTCCTTGGACCTTCACATGGACGTAGAAACATTGAAATTACATCGTAATTAAATACAAAAGGCACAATGCCACCTTAAGTGCAAGAAGAGTGAGACTTCTTAGACACTGTGCTTTAATCCTTTCTTGTGAGACCAGTATTAGTTTCCGATACACCACTGCAGGTTCAATGTATTCCTTGGACATTCACATTAACGATGAAACATTGAAAATATGTCGGAATTAAATACAAAAGGCACAATGCCGCCTTAAGTACAACAATAGGGACTCTCCTTGCAGTCGGTGCTTTGAGCATTCCCTGTGTGACCAGTATTCGTTTCCGATACACCACTGCAGGTTCGATGTTTTCCTTGGACTTCCACACTGACGATGATACACAGATATTGCATCGGAATTAAATAGAAAAGGCACAATTCCGCCTTAAGTACAAGAATAGAGACTCTTCTTACAGTCGGTGCTTTGATCTATTCCTGTGAGACCAGTATTAGTTTCCCATACACCACTGCAGGTTCAATGTATTCCTTGGACATACACATTGACGATGAAACACTGAAATTACTTCGGAATTACATACTAAAGGCACAATGCCGCCTTAAGTGCAAGAAGAGTGAGACTTCTAAGAGTCTGTGCTTTGATCCTTTCCTATGAGACCAGTATTAGTTTCCGATACACCACTGCATGTTCAATGTATTCCTCTTACATACACATTGACGATGAAACACTGATATTACATCGGAATTAAATACAAAAGGCACAATGCAGCCTTAAGTGCAAAAAGGGTGTGTCTTCTTAGAGTCTGTGCTTTGATCCTTTCCTATGAGACCAGTATTAGTCACCGATACACCACTGCAGGTTCAATGTATACCTTTTACATACACATTGTTGATGAAACACTGAAATTACATTGGAATTAATTACAAAATGCACAATGCCGCCATAAGTGCAAGAAGCGTGAGACTTCTTAGAGTCTGTGATTTGATCCTTTCCTGTGAGACAAGTATTAGTTGCCAGTACGCCACTGCAGGGTCAATGTATTCCTTGGACCTTCACATTGACGATGAAACACAGAAATCGCATCGGAATTAAATACAAAATGCACAATGCCGCCTTAAGTACAAGAATAGAGACTCTTCTTACAGTCGGTGCTTTGAGCATTCTCTGTGAGACCAGCATTAGTTTCCGATACACCACTGCAGGATCAATGTATTCCTTGGACATACACATTGACGATGAAACACTGAAATTACATGGGAATAAAATACAAAAAGCACAATGCCGCCTTAAGTGCAAGAGGAGTGAGACTTCTTAGAGTCTGTGCTTTGATAATTTCCTATGAGACCAGTATTAGTTTCCGATACACCACTGCAGCTTCAATGTAATCTTTTTACATACACATTAACGATGAAACACTGAAATTACGTCGGAATTAAATACAAAAGGCACAATGCCGCCTTAAGTGCAATTAGAGTGAGACTTCGTAGAGTCTGTGCTTTGATCCTTTCCTGTGAGACCAGTATTAGTTTCCGATACACCACTGCAGGTTCAATGTATTCCTTGGACCTTCACATTGACGATGAATCACAGAAATCACATCGGAATTAAATACAAAAGGCACAATTCAGCCTGAAGTGCAAGAAGAGTGAGACTTCTTAGAGTCTGTGCTTTGATCCTTTCCTGTGAGACCAGTATAAGTTTCCGATACACCACTGCAGGTTCAATGTATACCTTGGACATTCACATTGACGATGAAACACGGAAATTACATCGGAATAACATACAAAATGCACAATGAAGCCTTAAGTGCAAGAAGCGTCAGACTTCTTAGAGTCAGTGCTTTGATCCTTTCCTGTGAGACCAGTATTAGTTTCCGATACACCACTGCATGATCAATGTATTCCTTGGACCTTCACATTGACGATGAAACACAGAAATCACATCGGAATTAAATACAAAAGGCACAATTCAGCCTTAAGTGCAAGAAGAGTGAGGCTTCTTAGAGTCTGTGCTTTGATCCTTTACTGTGAGACCAGTATTAGTTTCCGATACACCACTGCAGGATCAATGTATTCCTTGGACATTCACATTCACGATGAAACACTGAAATTACATCGGAATTACATACAAAAGGCACAATGCCGCCTTAAGTGCAAGAAGAGTGAGACTTCTAAGAGTCTATGCTTTCATCCTTTCCTATGAGATCAGTGTTACCTTCCGATACACCACTGTTGGTTCATTGTATTCCTTTTACATACACATTGACAATGAAACACTGATATTACGTCGGAATTAAATACAAAAGGCCCAATGCCGCCTTAAGTGCAAGAAAAGTGAGACTTCTTAGAGTATGTGCTTTGATATTTTCCTGTGAGACCAGTTTTAGTTTCCGATACACCACTGCAGACTCAAGGTATTCCTTGGACCTTCACATGGACGATGAAACATTGAAATTACGTCGGAATTAAATACAAAAGGCACAATGCCGCCTTAAGTACAAGAATAGAGACTCTTCTAACAGTCGGATCTTTGATCCTTTCCTGTGAGACCAGTATTAGTTTCTGAGACACCGCTGCAGGTTCAGTGTATTCCTTGGACATTCACATTGACGATGAAACACTGAAATTACATCGGAATGAAATACAAAAGGCACAATGTCGCATTAAATGCAAGAAGAGTGTGACTTCTTTCAGTCTGTGCTTTGATCCTTTCCTATGAGACCAGTATTAGTTTCCGATACACCACTGCAGGTTCAATGTATTCATTTTACATACACATTGACGATGAAACACTGAAATTACATCGGAATTAAATACAAAAGGCACAATGCCGCCTTAAGTACAAGAAGAGTGAGACTTCTTAGAGTCTGTGCTTTGTTCTTTTCCTATGAGACCACTATTAGTTTCCGATACACCTCTGCAGGTACATTGTATTCCGTTTACTTACACATTGATGATGAAACACTGAAATTACATCGGAATTAAATACAAAAGGCACAATGCCGCCTTAAATTCAAGAAGAGTGAGACTTCTTAGAGTCTGTGATATGATCCTTTCCTATGAGACCAATATTAGTTTCCGATACACCACTGCAGGTTCAATGTATTCCTTTTACTTACACATGGACGATGAAACACAGAAATCGCATCTGAATTAAATACAAAACGCACAATGCCGCCCTAAGCACAACAATAGAGACTCTTCCTACAGTCAGTGTTTTGAGCATTCAGTGTGAGACCACTATTAGTTTCCGATACACCACTGCAGGTTCAATGTATTCCTTGGACCTTCACAATGATGATGCAACACAGAAATCGTATCGGAATTAAATAGAAAAGGCACAATGCTGCCTTAAGTACAAGAATAGAGACTCTTCTTACAGTCGGTGGTTCGATCCATTCCTGTGAGACTACAATTAGTTTCCGATAAACCACTGCAGGTTCAATGTATTCCTTGGACTTTCACATTGACGTTGAATCACTGAAATTACATCGGAATAACATACATAAGGCACAATGCCGCCTTAAGTGCAAGAAGAGTGAGACTTCCTAGAGTCTGTGCTTTGATCCTTCCCTATGGGGCCAGTATTAGTTTCCGATACACCACTGCAGGTTCAATGTATTCCTTGGACCTTCACATTGACGATGAATCACAGATATCGCATCGGAATTAAATACAAAACGCACAATGCCGCCTTTAGTACAAGAATAGAGACTCTACTTACTGTCGGTGCTTTGAGGATTCCCTGTGAGATCAGTATTCGTTTCCGATACACCACTGCAGGTTCAATGTATTCATTGGACCTTCACATTGATGATGAAACACAGATATCGCATCGTAATTACATAGAAATGGCACAATGCCGCCCTATGTACAAGAATAGAGACTCTTCTTACAGTCGGTGCTTTGATCCATTCCTGTGAGACTAGTATTAGTTTCCGATAAACCACTGCAGGGTCAATGTATTCCTTGGACCTTCACATTGACGATGGAACTCAGATATCGCATCGGAATTAAATACAAAAGGCACAATGCCGCCTTAAGTACTAGAATTTAGACTCTTCTTACAGTCGGTGCTTTGATCCTTTCCTGTGAGACCAGTATTAGTTTCCGATACACCACTGCAGGTTCAATGTATTCCTTGGACCTTCACATTGACGATGAAACTCAGAAATCGCATCGGAATTAAATACAAAAGTCACAATGTTGCCGTAAGTACTAGAATTGAGACTCTTCTTACAGTCGGTGCTTTGATCCTTTCCTGTGAGACTAGTATTAGTTTCCGATACACCACTGCAGGTTCAATGTGTATCTTGGACATTCACATTGACAATGAAACACTGAAATTACATCGGAAATAATTACAAGAGGCACAATGCCGCCATAAATGCAAGAAGAGTGAGATTTCTTAGTGTCTGTGCTTTGATTCGTTCCTATGAGACCTGCATTAGTTTCCGATACACCACTGCAAGTTCAATGTACTCCTTTTACATACACATTGACGATGAAACACTGAAATTACATCGGAGTTAAATACAATAGGCTTAATGCCGCCTTAAGTTCAAGAAGAGTGAGACTTCTTAGAGTCTGTGCTTTGATCCTTTCCTATGAGACCAGTATTAGTTTCCGATACACCACTGCAGGTTCAATGTATTCCTTTTACATACACATTGACGATGAAACACTGAAGTTACATCGGAATTAAATACAAGAGGCACAAGGCCCCTTAAAAGCAAGAAGAGTGAGAATTCTTAGATTCTGTGATTTGATCCTTTCCTGTGAGACCTGTATTAGTTTTCGATACACCACATCAGGTTCAATGTATTCCTTGGGCCATCACATTGACGATGAAACACAGAAATCGCATCGGAATTAAAACAAATCACACAATGCAGCCTTAAGTACAAGAATAGAGACTCTTCTTACAGTCGGTGCTTAGAGCATTCCCTGTGAGACCAATATTAGGTTCTGATACACCACTGCAGGTTCAATGTATTCCTTGGACATACACATAGACGATGAAACACAGAAATCGCATTAGAATTAAATACAAAAGGCACAATGCCGCCTTAAGTACAAGAATGGAGACTCTTCTTACAGTCGGTGCTTTGATCCATTCCTGTGAGACCAGTATTAGTTTCCGATACAACAATGCAGGTTCAATGTATTCCTTTTACTTACACATGGACGAATAAACACAGAAATCGCATCGGAATTAAATACAAAACGCACAATGCCGCCTTAAGCACAAGAATAGAGACTCTTCCTACAGTCAGGGTTTTGAGCATTCATTGTGATACCACTATTATTTCCGATACACCACTGCAGGTTCAATGTATTCCTTGGACCTTCACAATGATGATGAAACACAGAAATCGTATCGGAATTAAATACAAAAGGCACAATGCCGCCTTAAGTACAAGAAAAGAGACTCTTCTTACAGTCGGTCATTTGAGCATTCCCTGTGAGAGCGTTAGTCGTTTCCGATACACCAATGCAGGTTCAATGTATTCCTTGGACCTTCACATTGACGATGAAACACAGATATCGCATCGGAATTAAATACAAAAGGCACAATGCCGCCTTAAGTACAAGAATAGAGATTCTTCTAACAGTCGATGCTTTAAGCATTCCCTGTGAGACCAGTATTAGTTTCCGATACACCACTGCAGGTTCAATGTTTTTCTTGGACATACACATTGACGATGAACCACTGAAATTACATTGTAATTAAATACAAAATGCACAATGGCGCCATAAGTGCAAGAAGAGTGAGACTTCTTAGAGTCTGTGCTTTGATCCTTTCCTGTGAGACCAGTATTAGTTTCTGATACACCACTGCAGGTTCAAATTATTCCTGGGACCTTCACATTGTCGACGAAACACAGAAATCGCATCGGAATTAAATACAAAAGGCACAATGCCGCCTTAAGTACAAGAAAATAGACTCTTCTTACAGTCGGTGATTTGAGCATTCCCTGTGAGAGCAGTATTCGCTTCCGATACACCACTGCAGGTTCAATGTATTCCTTGGACCTTCACATTGACGATGAATCACAGATATCGCATCGGAATTAAATACAAAAGGCACAATGCCACCCTAAGTACAAGAATAGAGACTCTTCTAACAGTCGGTGCTTTGATCCATTCCTGTAAGACTAGTATTAGTTTCCGATAAACCACTGCAGGTTCAATGTATTCCTTGTACATTCACCTTGACGATGAAACACTGAAATTACATCGGAATTATATACAAAAGGCACAATGCCGCCTTAAGTGCAATAAAAGTGAGACTTCTTAGAGTCTGTGCTTTGATCCTCTCCTATGAGACCAGTATTAGTTTCCGATACACCACTGCACGTTTAATGTATTCCTTGGACCTTCACATTGACGATGAAACACAGAAATCGCATGGGAATTAAATACAATAGGCGCAATGCCGCTTTAACTACATGAATCGAGACTCTTCTTACAGTCGGTGCTTTGAGATTTCCCTGTGAGAACAGTATTAGTTTCCGATACACCACAGCAGGTTCAATGTATTCCTTGGACTTACACATTGACGATTAAACACTGAATTCACATCGGAATTACATACAATAGGCACAATGCCGACTAATGTGCAATACGAGTGAGACTTCTTTGACTCTGTGCTTTGATCCTTTCCTGTGAGACCTGTATTAGTTTCCGATACACCACTGCAGGGTCAAAAGAAATTCTAGTACCTTCACATTGACGATGAAACACAGAAATCGCATCGGAATTAAATACAAAAGGCACAATGGATCCTTAAGTACAAGAATAGAGGCTCTTCTTACAGTCTGTGCCTTGAACACTCCCTGTGAGACCAGTATTAGTTTTCGATACACCACTGCAGGCTCAATGTATTCCTTGGACCTTCACATTGACGATGATACACAGAAATTACATCGGAATTAAAAACAAAAGGCACAATGCCGTCTTCAGTGCAAGTAGAGTGACACTTCTTAGAGTCTGTGCTTTGATCCTTTCCTGTGAGACCAGTATTAGTTTCCGATACACCACTGCAGGTTCAATGTATTCCTTGGACCTTCACATTGACGATGAAACTCAGAAATCGCATCGGAATTAAATACAAAAGGCACAATGCCGCCTTAAGTACTAGAATTGAGACTCTTCTTACAGTCGGTGCTTTGATCCTTTCCTGTGAGACCAGTATTAGTTTCCGATACACCACTGCAGGTTCGATGTATATCTTGGACATTCACATTGACAATGAAACACTGAAATTTCATCGGAAATAATTACAAGAGGCACAATGCCGCCATAAATGCAAGAAGAGTGAGACTTCTTAGAGTCTGTGCTTTAATTTGTTCCTATGAGACCTGTATTAGTTTCCGATACACCACTGCAAGTTCAATGTACTCCTTTTACATACACATTGACGATGAAACACTGAAATTACATCGGAGTTAAATACAATAGGCACAATGCCGCCTTAAGTTCAAGAAGAGTGAGACTTCTTAGAATCTGTGCTTTGATCCTTTCCAATGAGACCAGTATTAGTTTCCGATACACCACTCCAGGTACAATGTAACCTTTTACATACACATTGACGATGAAACACTGAAATTACATCGGAATTAAATACAAGAAGCACAATGCCCCCTTAAAAGCAAGAAGAGTGAGAATTCTTAGATTCTGTGCTTTGATCCTTTCCTGTGAGACCTGTATTTGTTTCCGATACACCACATCAGGTTCAATGTATTCCTTGGTCCATCACATTGACGAAGAAACACAGAAATCGCATCGGAATTAAAACAACAGACACAATGCCGCCTTAAGTACAAGAATAGAGAGTCTTCTTACAGTCGGTGCTTTGAGCATTCCCTCTGAGACCAGTATTAGGTTCTGATACACCACTGCAGGTTCAATGTATTCCTTGGACATACACATTGACGATGAAACACAGAAATCGCATTAGAATTAAATACAAAAGGCACAATGCCGCCTTAAGTACAAGAATAGGGACTCTTCTTACAGTCGGTGCTTTTATCCAGTCCTGTGAGACCAGTATTAGTTGCCCGCATCTCGTGGTCGTGCGGTAACGTTCTCGCTTCCCACGCCCGGGTTCTCGGGTTCGATTCCCGGCGGGGTTAGGGATTTTCTCTGCCTCGTGATGGCTGGGTGTTGTGTGCTGTCCTTAGGTTAGTTAGGTTTAAGTAGTTCTAAGTTCTAGGGGACTTATGAACACAGCAGTTGAGTCCCATAGTGCTCAGAGCCATTTGAACCATTTGAACCAGTATTAGTTTCCGATACACCAATGCAGGTTCAATGTATTCCTTGGACATTCACATTGACAATGAAACACTGAAATTACATCGGAATTACATACAAAAGGCACAATGCCGCTTTAAGTGCAAGAAGAGTGACACTTCTTAGAGTCTGTGTTTTGATCCTTTCCTGTGAGACCAGTATTAGTTTCCGATACACCACTGCAGGTTCAATGTATTCCTTGGACCTTCACATTGACGATGAAACTCAGAAATCGCATCGGAATTAAATACAAAAGGCACAATGCCGCCTTAAGTACTAGAATTGAGACTCTTCTTACAGTCGGTGCTTTGATCCTTTCCTGTGAGACCAGTATTAGTTTCCGATACACCACTGCAGGTTCGATGTATATCTTGGACATTCACATTGACAATGAAACACTGAAATTTCATCGGAAATAATTACAAGAGGCACAATGCCGCCATAAATGCAAGAAGAGTGAGACTTCTTAGAGTCTGTGCTTTAATTTGTTCCTATGAGACCTGTATTAGTTTCCGATACACCACTGCAAGTTCAATGTACTCCTTTTACATACACATTGACGATGAAACACTGAAATTACATCGGAGTTAAATACAATAGGCACAATGCCGCTTTAAGTGCAAGAAGAGTGAGACTTCTTAGAGTCTGCGCTTTGATCCTTTCCTATGAGACCAATATTAGTTTCCGATACATCACAGCAGGTTCAATGTATTCCTTATACATACACATTGAGGATGAAACACTGAAATTACATCGGAATTAAATACAAAAGGCAAAATGCCGTCTTAAATGCAAGAAGAGTGAGACTTCTTAGAGTCTGTGCTTTGATCGTTTCCTATGAGACCAGTATTAGTTTCCGATACACCACTGCAGGTTCAAAGTATTCCTTTTACATACATATTGACGATGAAACACTGAAATTACATCGGAATTAAATACAAAAGGCACAATGCCGCCTTAAGTGCAAGAAGAGTGAGACTTCTTAGGGTCTGTGCTTTGATCCTTTCCTGTGAGACCAGTATTAGTTTCCGATACACCACTGCAGGTTCAATGTATACCTTGGACCTTCACATTGACGATGAAACACAGAAAACACATCGGAATAAAATACAAAACGCAAAATGCCGCCTTAACTACAAGAATAGAGTCTTCTTAGTGTCGGTGCTTTGAGCATTCCCTGTGAGACCAGTATTAGTTTCCGATACACCACTGCAGGTTCAATGTATTCCTTGCAAATACACATTGACGATGAAACACTGAAATTACGTCGGAATTAAATACAATAGACTGAATGCCGCCTTAAGTGCAAGAAGAGTGAAACTTCATAGAGTCTGTATTTTGATCCTTTCCTGTGAGACCAGTATTAGTTTCCGATACACCACTGCAGGTTCAATGTATTCCTTGGACCTTCACTTTGACGATGAAACACAGAAATCGCATCGGAATTACATACAAAAGGCACAATGCCGCCTTAAGTACAAGAATAGAGACTCTTCTTACAGTCGGTGCATTAAGCATTCCCTGTGAGACCAGTATTCGTTTCCGATACAATACTGCAGGTTCAATGTATTCCTTGGACCGTCACATTGACGATGAAACACAGAAATCGCATCGGAATTAAATACAAAAGGCACAATGCCGCCTAAAGTACAAGAATAGAGACTCTTCTTACGGTCGGTGCATTGTGCATTCCCTGTGAGACCAGTATTCGTTTCCGATACACCACTGCTGGTTCAATTTAATCCTTGGACCTTCACATTGACGATGAAACACAGATATCGCATCGGAATTAAATAGAAAAAGCACAATGCCGCCTTAAGTACAAGACTTGAGACTCTTCTTACAGTCGGTGCTTTGAGCATTCCCTGTGAGACCAGTATTAGTTTCCGAAACACCATTGCAGTTTCAATGTATTCCTTGGACATACACATTGACGATGAAACACTGAAATTACATCGGAATTGAATACAAAAGGCACAATGCCGCCTTAAGTGCAAGAAGAGTGAGACTTCTTTGAGTCTGTCCTTTGTTCCTTTCCTGTGAGACCAGTATTAGTTTCCGATACACCACTGCAAGTTCAATGTATTCTTGGACCTTCACATTGACGATGAAACACGAAATCGCATCTGAAGTAATTACAAAAAACGCAATGGAGCCATAAGTACAAGAATCGAGACTCTTCTCACAGACGGTGGTTTGAGCAATCCCTGTGAGACCAGTATTAGTTTCTGATACACCACTGCAGGTTCAATGTATTCCTTGGTCGTACACATTGACGATGAAATACAGAAATCGCATCGGAATTGAAAACAAAAGGCACAATGCCGCATTAAGTACAAGAATAGAAACTCTTCTTACAGTCGATGCTTTGAACATTCCCTGTGAGACCAGTATTAGTTTCCCATACACCACTGCAGGTTAATGTATTCCTTGGACCTTCACATTGACGATGAAACAAAGAAATCGCATCGGAATTAATTACAAAAGGCACAATGCCGCCTTAAGTACCAGAATCGAGACTCTTCTTACGGTCTGTGCTTTGAGCATTCCCTGGGAGACCAGTATTAGTTTCCGATACACCACTGCAGGTTCAATGTTTTCCTTGGACATACACATTTACGATGAAACACTGAAATCGCATCGGAATTAAATACAAAATGCAAAATGCCGCCTTAAGTACAAGAACAGAGATTCTTCTTGCAGTCGTTGATTTGAGCATTCCCTGTGAGACCAGTATTAGTTTCCGATACACCACTGCAGGTTCAATGTATTCCTTGGACATACACATTGACGATGAAACACTGAATATACATCGGAATTTAAAACAAAAGGCACAATGCAGCCTTAAGTGCAAGAAGAGTGAGACTTCTTAGAGTCTGCGCTTTGATCATTTCCTATGAGAACAGTATTAGTTTCCGATACACCACTGCAGGTTCAATGTATTCCTTATACTTACACATTGACGATGAAACACTGAAATTACATCGGAATTAAATACAAAAGCCACAATGCCGCCTTAAGTGCAAGAAGAGTGACACTTCTTAGAGTCTGTGTTTTGATCTTTTCCTATGTGACCAGTATTAGTTTCCGATACACCACTGCAGGTTCAATGTATTCCTTTTACTTACACATTGACGATGAAACACTGAAATTACATCGCAATTAAATACAAAAGTCACAATGCCACCTTAAGTTCACGAAGAGTGAGACTTCTTAGAGTCTGTGCTTTGATCCTTTCCTGTGAGACCAGTATTAGTTTCCGATAGACCACTGCAGGTTCAATGTATTCCTTGGACCTTCACATTGACGATGAAACACAGAAATCGCATCGGAATTAAATACAAAAGGCACAACGCCGCCTTAATTACAAGAATAGAGACTCTTCTTACAGTCGGTGCTTTAAGCATTCCCTGTGAGACCAGTATTCGTTTCCGATACACCACTGCAGGTTCAATGTATTCCTTTTACATACACATTGTTGATGAAACACTGAAATTACATCGGAATTAAATACAAAAGGCACAATGCCGCCTTAAGTGCAAGAAGAGTGAGACTTCTTAGAGTCTGTGCTTTGATCCTTTCCTGTGAGACCAGTATTAGTTTCCGATAGACCACTGCAGGTTCAATGTATTCCTTGGACCTTCACATTGACGATGAAACACAGAAATGGCATCGGAATAGAATACAAAACGCAAAATGCCGCGTTAAGTACAAGAATAGAGACTCTTCTCAGTGTCGGTGCTTTGAGCATTCTCTGAGAGACCAGTATTAGTTTCCGATACACCACTGCAGGTTCAATGTATTCCTTGGAAATACACATTGACGATGAAATACTGAAATTACATCGGAATTAAATACAAAAGGCAACATGCCGCCTTAAGTGCAAGAAGAGTGAGACTTCTTAGAGTCTGTGTTTTGATCCTTTGCTGTGAGACCAGTATTAGTTTCCGATACACCACTTCAGGTTCAATGTATTCCTTGGACCTTCACTTTGACGATGAAACACAGAAATCGCATCGGAATTAAATACAAAAGGCACAATGCCGCCTTAAGTACAAGAATAGAGACTCTTTATACAGTCGGTGCTTTAAGCATTCCCTGTGAGACCAGTATTCGTTTCCGATACACCACTGCAGGTTCAATGTATTCCTTGGACCTTCACATTGACGATGAAACACAGGTATCGCGTCGGAATTAAATAGAAAAGGCACAATGCCGCCTTAAGTACAAGAATAGACACTCTTCTTACAGTCGGTGCTTTGAGCATTCCCTGTGAGACCAGTATTAGTTTCCGATACACCACTGCAGGTTCAATGTATTCCTTGAAATTCACATTGACGATGAAATACTGAAATTACATCGGAATTAAATACAAAAGGCAACATGCCGCCTTAAGTGCAAGAAGAGTGAGACTTCTTAGAGTCTGTGCTTTGATCCATTCCTGTGAGACCAGTATTAGTTTCCGATAGACCACTGCAGGTTCAATGTATTCCTTGGACCTTCACATTGACGATGAAACACAGAAATCGCATCGGAATTAAATACAAAAGGCACAACGCCGCCTTAATTACAAGAATAGAGACTCTTCTTACAGTCGGTGCTTTAAGCATTCCCTGTGAGACCAGTATTCGTTTCCGATACACCACTGCAGGTTCAATGTATTCCTTTTACATACACATTGATGATGAAACACTGAAATTACATCGGAATTAAATACAAAAGGCACAATGCCGCCTTAAGTGCAAGAAGAGTGAGACTTCTTAGAGTCTGTGCTTTGATCCTTTCCTGTGAGATCAGTATTAGTTTCCGATAGACCACTGCAGGTTCAATGTATTCCTTGGACCTTCACATTGACGATGAAACACAGAAATGGCATCGGAATAGAATACAAAACGCAAAATGCCGCGTTAAGTACAAGAATAGAGACTCTTCTCAGTGTCGGTGCTTTGACCATTCTCTGTGAGACCAGTATTAGTTTCCGATACACCACTGCAGGTTCAATGTATTCCTTGCACCTTCACATTGACGATGAAACACAGAAATCGCATCGGAATTAGATACAAAAGGCACAATGCCGCCGTAAGTTCAAGAATAGAGACTCTTCTTACAGTCGGTGCTTAGAGCATTCCCTGTGAGACCAGTATAGTTTCCGATACAACACTGCAGGTTCAATGTGTTCCTTGGACATACACATTGACGAAGAAACACTGAAATTACATTGGAATTAAATACAAAAGTCACAATGCCGCTTTAAGTGCAAGATAAGTGAGACTTCTTAGAGTCTGTGCTTTGATCCTTTCCTGTGAGACCAGTATTAGTTTCCGATACACCACTGCAGGTTAAATGTATTCCTTGGACCTTCACATTGACGATGAAACACAGAAATCGCATCGGAAGTAAATACAAAAGGCACAATGCAGCCTTAAGTACAAGAATCGAGACTCTTCTTACAGTCGGCGGTTTGAGCAATCCCTGTGAGACCAGTATTTGTTTCTGAAACACAGCTGTAGGTTCAATGTATTCCATGGTCATACACATTGTCGATGAAACACAGAAATCGCATCGGAATTGAATACAAAAGGCACAATGCCGCATTACGTACAAGAATAGAGACTCCTCTTACAGTCGGTGCTTTGAACATTCCCTGTGAGGCAAGTATTAGTTTCCGATACACCACTGCAGTTTCAATGTATTCCTTGGACCTTCACATTGACGATGAAGCACAGAAATCGCATCGGAATTAAATACAAAAGGCACAATGACGCCTTCAGTACAAGAATCGAGACACTTCTTACGGTCGGTGCTTTGAGCATTCCCTGGGAGAAAAGTATTAGTTTCCGATACACCACAGCAGGTTCAATGTTTTCCTTGGACATACACATTTACGATGAAACACTGAAATCGCATCGGAATTAAGTACAAAATGCACAATACCGCCTTAAGTACAAGAATTGAGACTCCTCTTTCAGTCGGTGCATTGAGCATTCCCTGTGAGACCAGTATTAGTTTCCGATACATCACTGCTCTTTCAATGTATACCTTGGACTTCACATTGACGATGAAACACAGATATCGCATCGGAATTAAATACAAAAGGCACAATGCCGCCTTAAGTACGAGAATAGAGACTCTTTTTACAGTCTGTGATTTGATCCATTTCTGTGAGACCAATATTATTTTCCGATACACCACTGCAGGTTCAATGTATTTCTTTTACTTACACATTGACGATGAAACACTGATATTACATCGGAATTTAATACAAAAGGCAAAATGACGCCTTAAGTATAAGAATAGAGAGACTCTTCTCAGTGTCGGTGCTTTGAGCATTCACTGTGAGACCAGTATTAGTTTCCGATACACCACTGCAGGTTTAATGTATTCCTTGGAAATACACATTGACGATAAAACACTGAAATTACATCGGAATTAAATACAAAAGGCACGATGCCGCCTTAAGTGCAAGAAGGGTGAGACTTCTTAGGGTCTGTGCTTTGATCTTTTCCTATGAGACCAGTATTAGTTTCCGATACACCACTGCAGGTTCAATGTATTCCTTTTACTTACACATTGACGATCAAACACTGAAATTACATCGGAATTAAATACAAAAGGCACAATGCCGCCTTAAGTGCAAGAAGAGTGAGACTTCTTAGAGTCTGTGCTTTGAACCTTTCCTGTGAGACCAGTATTAGTTTCCGATACACCACTGCAGGTTTAATGTATTCCTTGGAAATTCACATTGACGATGAAACACAGAAATCGCATCGGAATTAAATACAAAAGGCACAATGCCGCCTATAGTACAGGAATAGAAACTCTTCTTTCTGTTGGTGCTTTGAGCATTCCCTGTGAGACCAGTATTATTTTCCGATACACCACTGCAGTTCCAATGTATTCCTTGGACATACACATTGACGATGAAACACTGAAATTACATCGGAATTAAATACAAAAGGCACAATACCGCCTTAAGTGCAAGAAGAGTGAGACTTCTTAGAGTCTGTGCTTTGTTCCTTTCCTGTGAGACCAGTATTAGTTTCCGATACACCACTGCAGGTTCAAAGTATTCCTTGGACCTTCACATTGACGATGAAACACAGAAATCGCATCGGAATTATATACTAAAGGCACAATGCCGCCTTAAGTACGAGACTAGAGACTCTTGTTACAGTCTGTGCTTTGATCCATTTCTGTGAGACCAATATTATTTTCCGATACACCACTGCAGGTTCAATGTATTCCTTGGACATTCACATTGACAATGGAACACTGAAATTACATCGGACTTACATACAAAAGGCACAATGCCGCCTTAAGTGCAAGAAGAGTGAGACTTTTTAGAGTCTGTGCTTTGATCCTTTCCCATGAGACCAGTATTAGTTTCCGATACACCACTGCAGGTTCAGTGTAATCCTTTTACATACACATTGACGATGAAACACTAACATTACATCGGAATTAAATACAAAAGGCACAATGCCGCCTTAAGTACGAGAATAGAGACTCTTCTTACTGTCGGTGCTTTGATCCATTCTTGTGAGACCAGTATTAGTTTCCGATACACCACTGCAGGTTCAATGTATTCCTTGGACATTCACATTGACAATGAAACACTGAAATTACATCAGAATTACATAAAAAAGGCACAATGCCGCCTTAAGTGCAAGAAGAGTGAGACTTCTTAGATTCTGCGCTTTGATCCTTTCCTATGAGACCAATATTAGTTTCCGATACAATACTGCAGGTTCAATGTATTCCTTTTACTTACACATTGACGATGAAACACTGAAATTACATCGGAATTAAATACAAAAGGCGGAATGCCGCCTTAAGTTCAAGAAGAGTGAGACTTCTCAGAGTCTGTGATTTGATCCTTTCCTATGAGATTAGTATTAGTTTCCGATACACCACTGCAGGTTCAATGTATTCCTTTTACATACACATTGATGATGAAACACTGAAATTACATCGGAATTAAATACAAAAGGCACAATGCCGCCTTAAGTGCAAGAAGAGTGAGACTTCTTAGAGTCTGAGCTTTGATCCTTTCCTGTGAGACCAGTATTAGTTTCCGATACACCACTGCACGTTCAATGTATTCCTTGGACCTTCACATTGACGATGAAACACAGAAATCTCATCGGAATTAAATACAAAAGGCACAATGCCGCCTTAAGTATAAGAATAGAGACTCTTCTTACAGTCGGAGCTTTGATCCATTTCTGTGAGACCAATATTATTTTCCGATACACCACTGCAGGTTCAATGTATTCCTTGGACATACACATTGACGATGAAACACTGAATATACATCGGAAATAAATGCAAAAGGCCAAATGCCGTCTTAAGTGCAAGAAGAGTGAGACTTCTTAGAGTCTGTGTTTTGATCTTTTCCTGACAGACCAGTATTTGTTTCCGTTACACCACTGCAGGTTCAATGTATTCCTTGGACTTTCGCATTGAGGATGAAATACAGAAATCACATCGGAATTAAATACAAAAGGCACAATGCCGCCTTAAGTGCAAGAAGAGTGAGACTTCTTAGAGTCTGTGCATCGATCCTTTCCTGTGAGACCAGTATTAGTTTCTGATACACCACTGCAGATTCAATGTATTCCTTGGACCTTCACATTGACGATGAAACACAGAAATCGCATCGGAATTAAATACAAAAGGCAAAATGCCGCATTAAGTACAAGAATAGAGACTCTTCTTACAGTCGGTTCTTTGATCCTTTCCTGTGAGTCCAGTATTAGTTTCCGATACACCACTGCAGGTTCAATGTATTCCTTGGACATTCACATTGACGATGAAACACTGACATTACATCGGAGTTAAATACAAAAGGCACAATGCCGCCTTAAATGCAAGAAGAGTGAGACTTCTTAGAGTCTGTGCTTAGATCCTTTCCTATGAGACCAGTATTAGTTTCCGATACACCACTGCAGGTTCAATGTATTCCTTTTACATACACATTTACGATGAGACATTAACATTACATGGGAATAAAATACAAACGGCCCAATGCCGCCTTAAGTGCAAGAAGAAGGAGACTTCTTAGAGTCTGTGCTTTGATCCTTTCCTGTGAGACCAGTATTAGTTTCCGATACACCACTGCAGGTTCAATGTATTCCTTTAACATACACATTGACGATTAAAACACTGAAATTACATCGGAATTAAATGTAAAAGACAAAATGCCGTCTTAAGTGCAAGAAGGGTGACACTCCTTATAGTCTGTGCTTTGATCCATTCCTGACAGACCAGTATTAGTTTCCGTTACACCACTGCAGGTTCAATGTATTCCTTGGACTTTCGCATTGAGGATGAAATACAGAAATCGCATCGGAATTAAATACAAAACGCACAATGCCGCCTTTAGTACAAGAATAGAGGCTCGTCTTACTGTCGGTGTTTTGATCCTTTCCTGTGAGACCAGTATTAGTTTCCGATACACCACAGCAGGTTCAATGTATTTCCTTTGACATTCACATTGACGATGAAACACTGAAATTACATCATAATTACATAGAAAAGGCACAATACCGCCTTAAATGCAAGAAGAGTGAGACTTCTTAGAGTCTGTGCTATGATCCTTTCCTATGAGAACAGTATTAGTTTCCGATACACCACTGCAGGTTCAATGTAGTCCTTTTACTTACACATTGACTATAAAACACTGAAATTACATCGGAATTAAATACAAAAGGCACGATGCCGCCTTAAGTGCAAGAAGAGTGAGACTTCTTAGGGTCTGTGCTTTGATCTTTTCCTATGAGACCAGTATTAGTTTCCGATACACCACTGCTGGTTCAATGTATTCCTTTTACTTACACATTGACGATCAAACACTGAAATTACATCGGAATTAAATACAAAAGGCACAATGCCGCCTTAAGTGCAAGAAGAGTGAGACTTCTTAGAGTCTGTGCTTTGATCCTTTCCTGTGAGACCAGTATTAGTTTCCGATACACCACTGCAGGTTTAATGTATTCCTTGGAACTTCACATTGACGATGAAACACAGAAATCGCATCGGAATTAAATACAAAAGGCACAATGCCGCCTTAAGTACAAGAATAGAGACTCTTCTTACAGTCGGTGCTTTAAGCATTCCCTGTGAGCCCAATATTCGTTTCCGATACACCACCGCAGGTTCAATGTATTCCTTGGACCTTCACATTGACGATGAAACACAGATATCGCGTCGGAATTAAGTAGAAAGGGCACAATGCCGCCATAAGTACAAAAATCGAGACTCTTCTTACAGTCGGTGCTTTGAGCATTCCCTGTGGGACCAGTATTAGTTTCCGATACACCACTGCAGGTTCAATGTTTTCCTTGGACATACACATTTACGATGAAACACGGAAATCGCATCTGATTTAAATGCAAAAGGCAAAATGCCGTCTTAAGTGCAAGAAGAGTGAGACTTCTTATTGTCTGTGCTTTGATCATTTCCTGACAGACCAGTATTAGTTTCCGTTACACCACTGCAGGTTCAATGTATTCCTTGGACACACACATTGACGATGAAATACTGAATATACATCGGAATTTAACACAAAATGCACAATGCAGCCTTAAGTGCAAGAAGAGTGAGACTTCTTAGAGTCTGTGTTTGATCCTTTCCTGACAGACCAGTAT
Source organism: Schistocerca serialis cubense (assembly GCF_023864345.2). Lineage (NCBI taxonomy): Eukaryota > Metazoa > Arthropoda > Insecta > Orthoptera > Acrididae > Schistocerca > Schistocerca serialis. The sequence goes on from NC_064641.1 coordinate 967,807,584, forward strand.
TAGTTTCCGATACAACACTGCAGGTTCAATGTATTCCTTGGACTTTCGCATTGACGATGAAATACAGAAATCGCATCGGAATTAAATACAAAAGGCACAATGCCGCCTTTAGGACAAGAATAAAGACTCTTCTTACTGTCGGTGTTTTGATCCCTTCCTGTGAGTCCAGTATTAGTTTCCGATACACCACTGCTGTTCAATGAATTCCATTGACATTCACATTGACGATGAAACACTGAAATTACATCATAAATACATAGAAAAGGCACAATGCCGCCTTAAATGCAAGAAGAGTGAGACCTCTTAGGGTCTGTGATTTGATTCTTTCCTATGAGCACAGTATTAGTTTCCGATACACCACTGCACGTTCAATGTATTCCTTTTACTCTCACATTGACGATGAAACACTGAAATTACATCGGAATTAAATACAAAAGGCACAATGCCGCCTTAAGTGCAAGAAGAGTGAGACTTCTTAGGGTCTGTGCTTTGATCTTTTCCTATGAGACCAGTTATAGTTTCCGATACACCACTGCAGGTTCAATGTATTTCTTTTACTTACACATTGACGATGAAACACTGAAATTACATCGGAATTAAATACAAAAGGCACAATGCCGAATTAAGTTCAAGAAGAGTGAGACTTCTTAGAGTATGTGATTTGATTCTTTCCTATGAGACCAGTATTAGTTTCCCATACACCACTGCAGGTTCAATGTATTCCATTTACATACACATTGATGATGAAACACTGAAATTACATCGGAATTAAATACAAAAGGCACAATGCCGCCTTAAGTACGAGAATAGAGACTCTTCTCACAGTCGGTGCTTTGATCCACTCCTGTGAGACCAGTATTAGTTTCCGATACACCACTGCAGGTTCAATGTATTCCTTGGGCATTCACATTGACAATGAAACACTGAAATTACATCGGAATTACATACAATATGCACAATGCCGCCTTAAGTGCATGAAGAGTGAGACTTCTTAGAGTCTGCGCTTTGATCCTTTCCTATGAGACCAATATTAGTTTCCGATACATCACTGCAGGTTCAATGTATTCCTTTTACATACACATTGAGGATGAAACACTGAAATTACATCGGAATTAAATACAAAAGACAATATGCAGCCTTAAGTGCAAGAAGAGTGAGACTTCTTAGAGTCTGCGCATTGATCCTTTCCTGTGAGACCAGTATTAGTTTCCGATACACCTCTGCAGGTTCAATGTATTCCTTAGACTTTCGCATTGAGGATGAAATACAGAAATCGCATCGGAATTAAATACAAAAGGCACAATGCCGCCTTAAATGCAAGAAGAGTGAGACTTCTTAGAGTCTGTGCTTTGATCCTTTCCTACGAGACCAGTATTAGTTTCCGATACACCACTGCAGGTTCAATGTATTCCTTTTACATAGACATTGACGATGAGACACTAACACTACATGAGGATAAATACAAACGGCACAATGCCGCCTTATGTGCAAGAAGAGTGAGACTTCTTAGAGTCTGTGCTTTGATCCTTTCCTGTGAGACCAGTATTAGTTTCCGATACACCACTGCAGGTTCAATGTATTCCTTTAACATTCACATTGACGATGAAACACTGAAATTACATCGGAAATAAATGCAAAAGCCAAATTCCGTCTTAAGTGCAAGAAGAGTGAGACTTCTTAGAGTCTGTGCTTTGATCCTCTCCTGACAGACCAGTATTAGTTTCCGTTACACCACTGCAGGTTCAATGTATTCCTTGGACTTTCGCATTGAGGATGAAATACAGAAATCGCATCGGAATTAAATACAAAACGCACAATGCCGCCTTTAGTACAAGAATAGAGGCTCGTCTTACTGTCGGTGTTTTGATCCTTCCTGTGAGACCAGTATTAGTTTCCGATACACCACTGCAGGTTCAATGTATTTCCTTTGACATTTACATTGACGGTGAAACACTGAAATTACATCGGAGTTAAATACAAAAGGCACAATGCCGCCTTAAATGCAAGAAGAGTGAGACTTCTTAGAGTCTGTGATTTGATCCTTTCCTACGAGACCAGTATTAGTTTCCGATACACCACTGCAGGTTCAATGTATTCCTTTTACATACACATTGACGATGAGACACTAACACTACATGGGAATAAAATACAAACAGCACAAAGCCGCCTTAAGTGCAAGAAGAGTGAGACTTCTTAGAGTCCGTGCTTTGATCCTTTCCTGTGAGACCAGTATTAGTTTCCGATACACCACTGCAGGTTCAATGTATTCCTTTAACATACACATTGACGATGAAACACAGAAATCGCATCGGAATTAAATACAAAAGGCACAATGCCGCCTTAAGTACAAGAATAGAGACTCTTCTTACAGTCGGTGCTTTGAGCATTCCCTGTGGGACCAGTATTAGTTTCCGATACACCACTGCAGGTTCAATGATTTCCTTGGACATACACATTTACGATGAAACACGGAAATCGCATCTGATTTAAATGCAAAAGGCAAAATGCCGTCTTAAGTGCAAGAAGAGTGAGACTTCTTAGAGTCTGTGCTTTGATCCTTTCCTGACAGACCAGTATTAGTTTCCGTTACACCACTGCAGGTTCAATGTATTCCTTGGACATACACATTGACGATGAAACACTGAATATACATCGGAATTTAACACAAAAAGCACAATGCAGCCTTAAGTGCAAGAAGAGTGAGACTTCTTAGAGTCTGCGCTTTGATCATTTCCTATGAGACCAATATTAGTTTCCGATACATCACTGCAGGTTCAATGTATTCTTTTTACATACACATTGAGGATGAAACACTGAAATTACATCGGAAATAAATACAAAAGGCACAATGCCGCCTTAAGTGCAAGAAGAGTGGAACTTCTTAGAGTCTGTGCATCGATCCTTTCCTGTGAGACCAGTATTAGTTTCCGATTCACCACTGCAGGTTCAATGTATTCCTTGGACCTTCACATTGACGATGAAACACAGAAATCGCATCGAAATTAAATACAAAAGGCACAATGCCGCATCAGGTACTAGAGTAGAGACTCTTCTTACAGTCGGATCTTTGATCCTTTCCTGTGAGACCAGTATTAGTTTCCGATACACCACTGCAGGTTCAATGTATTCCTTGGACATTCACATTGACGATGAAACACTGAAATTACATCGGAGTTAAATACAAAAGGCACAATGCCGCCTTAAATGCAAGAAGAGTGAGACTACTTAGAGTCTGTGCTTTGATCCTTTCCTAAGAGACCAGTATTAGTTTTCGAAACACCACTGCAGGTTCAATGTATTCCTTTTACATACACATTGACGATAAAACACTAACATTACATCGGAATAAAATACAAAAGGAACAATGCCGCCTTAAGTGCAAGAAGAGTGAGACTTCTTAGAGTCTGTGCTTTGATCCTTTCCTGTGAGACCAGTATTAGTTTCCGATACACCACTGCAGGTTCAATGTATTCCTTTTACATATACATTGGCGATGAAACACTGAAATTACATCGGAATTAAATGCAAAAGGAAAAATGCCGTCTTAAGTGCAAGAAGAGTGAGACTTCTTAGTGTCTGTGTTTGATCCTTTCCTGACAGACCAGTATTAGTTTCCGATACAACACTGCAGGTTCAATGTATTCCTTGGACTTTCGCATTGACGATGAAATACAGAAATCGCATCGGAATTAAATACAAAAGGCACAATGCCGCCTTTAGGACAAGAATAAAGACTCTTCTTACTGTCGGTGTTTTGATCCCTTCCTGTGAGACCAGTATTAGTTTCCGATACACCACTGCAGTTCAATGTATTCCTTTGACATTCACATTGACGATGAAACACTGAAATCACATCATAATTACATAGAAAAGGCACAATGCCGCCTTAAATGCAAGAAGAGTGAGACTTCTTAGAGTCTGTGATTTGATCCTTTCCTATGAGCACAGTATTAGTTTCCGATACACCACTGCAGGTTCAATGTATTCCTTTTACTCACACATTGACGATGAAACACTGAAATTACATCGGAATTAAATACAAAAGGCACAATGCCGCCATAAGTGCAAGAAGAGTGAGACTCCTTAGGGTCTGTGCTTTGATCTTTTCCTATGAGACCAGTATTAGTTTCCGAAACACCACTGCAGGTTCAATGTATTTCTTTTACTTACACATTGACGATGAAACACTGAAATTACATCGGAATTAAATACAAAAGGCACAATGCCGCCTAAAGTTCAAGAAGAGTGAGACTTCTTAGAGTATGTGATTTGATTCTTTCCTATGAGACCAGTATTAGTTTCCCATACACCACTGCAGGTTCAATGTATTCCATTTACATACACATTGATGATGAAACACTGAAATTACATCGGAATTAAATACAAAAGGCTCAATGCCGCGTTAAGTACGAGAATAGAGACTCTTCTTACATTCGGTGCTTTGATGCATTCCTGTGAGACCAGTATTAGTTTCCGATACACCACTGCAGGTTCAATGTATTCCTTGAGCATTCACATTGACAATGAAACACTGAAATTACATCGGAATTACATACAAAATGCACAATGCCGCCTTAAGTGCAAGAAGAGTGAGACTTCTTAGAGTCTGCGCTTTGATCCTTTCTTATGAGACCAATATTGGTTTCCGATACATCACTGCAGGTTCAATGTATTCCTTTTACTTACACATTGACGATGAAACACTGAAATTACATCGGAATTAAATCTAAAAGGCGCAATGCCGCCTTAAGTTCAAGAAGAGTGAGACTTCTTAGAGTCTGTGATTTGATCCTTTCCTATGAGATTAGTATTAGTTTCCGATACACCACTGCAGGTTCAATGTATTCCTTTTACATACACATTGATGATGTAACACTGAAATTACATCGGAATTAAATACCAAAGGCACAATGCCGCCTTAAGTGCAAGAAGAGTGAGACTACTTAGAGTCTGTGCTTTGATCCTTTCCTTTGAGACCAGTACTAGTTTCCGATACACCACTGCAGAATCAATTTATACCTTGGACCTTCACATTGACGATGAAACACAGAAATCGCTTCGGAATAAAATACAAAACGCAAAATGCCGCCTTAAGTACAAGAATAGAGACTCTTCTCAGTGTCGGTGCTTTGAGCATTCCCTGTGAGACCAGGATTAGTTTCCGATACACCACTGCAGGTTCAATGTATTCCTTGGAAATACACATTGACGATGAAACACTGAAATAACATCGGAATTAAATACAAAAGGCAGAATGACGCCTTAAGTGCAAGAAGAGTGAGACTTCTTAGAGTCTGTGTTTTGATCCTTTCCTGTGAGACCAGTATTAGTTTCCGATACACCACTGCAGGTTTAATGTATTCCTTGGACCTTCACTTTGACAATGAAACACAGAAATCGCATCGGAATTAAATACAAAAGGCACAATGCCGCCATAAGTGCAAGAAGAGTGAGACTTCATAGATTCTGTGCTTTGATCCTTTCCTGTGAGACCAGTATTAGTTTCCGATACACCACTGCAGGTTCAATGTATTCCTTGGACCTTCACTTTGACAATGAAACACAGATATCGCATCGGAATTAAATACAAAACGCACAATGGCGCCTTTAGTACAAGAATAGAGGCTCGTCTTACTGTCGGTGTTTTGATCCTTCCTGTGAGACCAGTATTAGTTTCCGATACACAACTGCAGGTTCAATGTATTTCCTTTGACATTCACATTGACGATGAAACACTGAAATTACATTATAATTACATAGAAAAGGCACAATGCCGCCTTAAATGCAAGAAGAGTGAGAGTTCTTAGAGTCTGTGCTTTGATCCTTTCCTATGAGAACAGTATTAGTTTCCGATACACCACTGCAGGTTCAATGTAGTCCTTTTGCTTACACATTGACGATAAAACACTGAAATTACATCGGAATTAAATACAAAAGGCACGATGCCGCCTTAAGTGCAAGAAGAGTGAGACTTCTTAGGGTCTGTGCTTTGATCTTTTCCTATGAGACCAGTATTAGTTTCCGATACACCACTGCAGGTTCATTGTATTCTTTTTACATACACATTGAGGATGAAACACTGAAATTACATCGGAAATAAATACAAAAGGCACAATGCCACCTTAAGTGCAAGAAGAGTGGAACTTCTTAGAGTCTGTGCTTTGATCCTTTCCTGTGAGACCAGTACTAGTTTCCGATACACCACTGCAGTTTCAATTTATTCCTTGGACCTTCACATTGACGATGAAACACGGATATCGCGTCGGAATTAAGTAGAAAGGGCACAATGCCGCCATAAGTGCAAACATCGAGACTCTTCTTACAGTCGGTGCTTTGAGCATTCCCTGTGGGACCAGTATTAGTTTCCGATACACCACTGCAGGTTCAATGTTTTCCTTGGACATACACATTTACGATGAAACACGGAAATCGCATCTGATTTAAATGCAAAAGGCAAAATGCCGTCTTAAGTGCAAGAAGAGTGAGACTTCATAGAGTCTGTGCTTTGATCCTTTCCTGACAGACCAGTATTAGTTTCGTTACACCACTGCAGGTTCAATGTATTCCTTGGACATACACATTGACGATGAAACACTGAATATACATCGGAATTTAACACAAAAGGCACAATGCAGCCTTAAGTGCAAGAAGAGTGAGACTTCTTAGAGTCTGCGCTTTGATCATCTCCTATGAGACCAATATTAGTTTCCGATACATCACTGCCGGTTCAATGTATTCTTTTTACATACACATTGAGGATGACACACTGAAATTACATCGCAAATAAATACAAAAGGCACAATGCCGCCTTAAGTGCAAGAAGAGTAGAACTATTTAGAGTTTGTGCATCAATCCTTTCCTGTGAGACCAGTATTAGTTTCCGATACACCACTGCAGGTTCAATGTATTCCTTGGACCTTCACATTGACGATGAAACACAGAAATCGCATCGGAATTAAATACAAAAGGCACAATGCCGCTTCAGGAACTAGAATAGAGACTCTTCTTACAGTCGGTTCTTTGATCCTTTCCTGTGAGACCAGTATTAGTTTCCGATACACCACTGCAGGTTCAATGTATTCCTTGGACCTTCGCATTGACGATGAAATACAGAAATCGCATCGGAATTAAATACTAAAGGCACAATGCCGCCTTTAGGACAAGAATAAAAACTCTTCTTACTGTCGGTGTTTTGATCCCTTCCTGTGAGACCAGTATTAGTTTCCGAAACACCACTGCAGTTCAATGTATTCCTTTGACATTCACATTGACGATGAAACACTGAAATTACATCATAATTACATAGAAAAGACACAATGCCGCCTTAAATGCAAGAAGAGTGAGACTTCTTAGAGTCTGTGATTTGATCCTTTCCTATGAGCACAGTATTAGTTTCCGATACACCACTGCAGGTTCAATGTATTCCTTTTACTCACACATTGACGATGAAACACTGAAATTACATCGAAATTAAATACAAAAGGCACAATGCCGCCGTAAGTGCAAGAGGAATGAGACTTCTTAGGGTCTGTGCTTTGATCTTTTCCTATGAGACCAGTATTAGTTTCCGATACACCACTGCAGGTTCAATGCATTTCTTTTACTTACACATTGACGATGAAACACTGAAATTACATCGGAATTAAATACAAAAGGCACAAAGCCGCCATAAGTTCAAGAAGAGTGAGACTTCTTAGAGTATGTGATTTGATTCTTTCCTATGAGACCAGTATTAGTTTCCCATACACCACTGCAGGTTCAATGTATTCCTTTTACATACCCATTGATGATGAAACACTGAAATTACATCGGAATTAAATACAAAAGGCACAATGCCGCCTTAAGTATGAGAATAGAGAAGCTTCTTACAGTCGGTGCGTTGATCCATTCCTGTGAGACCAGTATTAGTTTCCGATACACCACACCAGGTTCAATGCATTCCTTGGACATTCACATTGACAATGAAACACTGAAATTACATCGGAATTACATACAAAATGCACAATGCCGCCTTAAGTGCAAGAAGTGTGAGACTTCTTAGAGTCTGCGCTTTGATCCTTTCCTATGAGACCAATATTAGTTTCCGATACATCACTGCAGGTTCAATGTATTCCTTTTACAGACACATTGAGGATGAAACACAGAAATTACATCGGAATTAAATACAAAAGGCGCAATGCCGCCTTAAGTTCAAGAAGAGTGAGACTTCTTAGAGTCTGTGATTTGATCCTTTCCTATGAGATTAGTATTAGTTTCCGATACACCACTGATGGTTCAATATATTCCTTTTTCATACACATTGATGATGAAACACTGAAATTACATTGGATTTAAATACCAAAGGCACAATGCCGCCTTAAGTGCAAGAAGAGTGAGACTTCTTAGAGTGTGTGCTTTGATCCTTTCCTGTGAGACCAGTACTAGTTTCCGATACACCACTGCAGGTTCAATTTATACCTTGGACCTTCACATTGACGATGAAATACAGAAATCGCTTCGGAATAAAATACAAAACTCAAAATGCCATCTTAAGTACAAGAATAGAGACTCTTCACAGTGTCGGTGCTTTGAGCATTCCCTGTGAGACCAGTATTAGTTTCCGATACACCACTGCAGGTTCAATGTATTCCTTGGAAATACACATTGACGATGAAACATTGAAATAACATCGGAATTAAATACAAAAGGCAGAATGACGCCTTAAGTGCAAGAAGAGTGAGACTTCTTAGAGTCTGTGTTTTGATACTTTCCTGTAAGACCAGTATTAGTTTCCGATACACCACTGCAGGTTCAATGTATTCCTTGGACCTTCACTTTGACGATGAAACACAGAAATCGCATCGGAATTAAATACAAAAGGCACAATGCTGCCTTAAGTACAAGAAGAGAGACTCTTTATACAGTCGCTGGTTTAAGCATTCCCTGTGAGACCAGTATTCGTTTCCGATACACCACTGCAGGTTCAATGTATTCCTTGGACCTTCACATTGACGATGAAACACAGATATCGCGTCGGAATTAAATAGAAAAGGCACAATGCCGCCTTAAGTACAAGAATAGACACTCTTCTTACAGTTGGTGCTTTGAGCATTCCCTGTGAGACCAGTATTAGTTTCCGATACACCACTGCTGTTTCAATGTATTCCTTGGACATACACATTGACGATGAAACACTGAAATTACATAGGAATTAAATACAAAAGGCACAATACCGCCTTAAGTGCAAGAACAGTGAGATTCTGCGCTTTGATCCTTCCCTATGAGACCAATATTAGTTTCCGATACATCACTGCAGGTTCAATGTATTCCTTTTACATAGACATTGATGATGAAACACTGAAATTACATCGGAATTAAATACAAAAGGCACAATGCCGCCTTAATTGCAAGAAGAGTGAGACTTCTTAGAGTCTGCTCTTTGATCCTTTCCTGTGAGACCAGTATTAGTTTCCGATACACCACTGCACGTTCATTGTATTCCTTGGACCTTCACATTGACGATGAAACACAGAAATCGCATCGGAATTAAATACAAAAGGCACAATGCCGCCTTAAGTACAAGAATAGAGACTCTTCTTACAGTCGGTGCTTTGAGCATTCCCTGTGAGTCCAGTATTAGTTTCCGATATACCACTGCAGTTTCAATGTATACCTTGGAATTTCACATTGACGATGAAACACAGATATCGCATCGGAATTAAATACAAAAGGCACAATGCCGCCCTAAGCACGAGAATAGAGACACTTCTTACAGGCGGTGCTTTGCTCCATTTCTGTGAGACCAATATTATTTTCCGATACACCACTGCAGGTTCAATGTATTCCTTGGATATACACATTGACGATGAAACACTGAATTTTCATCGGAATTAAATGCAAAAGGCAAAATGCTGTCTTAAGTGCAAGAAGAGTGAGACTTCTTAGAGTCTGTGCTTTGATCCTTTCCTGACAGACCAGTATTAGTTTCCGTTACACCACTGCAGGTTCAATGTATTCCTTGGACCTTCACATTGACGATGAAACACTGAAATCGCATCGGAATTAAATACAAAAGGCACAATGCCGCATTTTGTTCAAGAATAGAGACTCTTCTTACAGTCGGTTCTTTGATCCGTTCCTGTGAGTCCAGTATTAGTTTCCGATACACCACTGCAAGTTCAATGTATTCCTTGGACATTCACATTGACGATGAAACACTGAAATTACATCGGAGTTAAATACAAAAGGCACAATGCCGCCTTAAATGCAAGAAGAGTGAGACTTCTTAGAGTCTGTGCTTTGATCCTTTCCTATGAGACCAGTATTAGTTTCCGATACACCACTGCAGGTTCAATGTATTCCTTTTTCATACACATTGACGATGAGACACTAACAATACATGGGGATAAAATACAAACGGCACAATGCCGCCTTAAGTGCAAGAAGAGTGAGACTTCTTAGAGTCTGTGCTTTGATTCTTTCCTGTGAGACCAGTATTAGTTTCCGATACACCACTGCAGGTTCAATGTATTCCTTTAACATACACATTGACGATGAAACACTTAAAATTACATCGGAATTAAATGCAAAAGGCAAAATGCCGTCTTAAGTGCAAGAAGAGTGAAACTTCTTAGAGTCTGTGCTTTGATCCTTTCCTGACAGACCAGTATTAGTTTCCGTTACACCACTGCAGGTTCAATGTATTCCTTGGACTTTCGCATTGAGGATGAAATACAGAAATCGCATCGGAATTAAATACAAAACGCACAATGCCGCCTTTAGTACAAGAATAGAGGCTCGTCTTACTGTCGGTGTTTTGATCCTTCCTGTGAGACCAGTATTAGTTTCCGATACACCACTGTAGGTTCAATGTATTTCCTTTAACATTCACATTGACGATGAAACACTGAAACTACATCATAATTACATAGAAAAGGCACAATGCCGCCTTAAATGCAAGAAGAGTGAGACTTCTTAGAGTCTGTGCTTTGATCCTTTCCTATGAGAACAGTATTAAATTGCGATACACCACTGCAGGTTCAATATAGTCCTTTTACTTACACATTGACGATGAAACACTGAAATTACATCGGAATTAAATACAAAAGGCACGATGCCGCCTTAAGTGCAAGAAGAGTGAGACTTCTTAGGGTCTGTGCTTCGATCTTTTCCTATGAGACCAGTATTTGTTTCCGATACACCACTGCAGGTTCAATGTATTCCTTTTACTTACACATTGACGATGAAACACTGAAATTACATCGGAATTAAATACAAAAGCACAATGCCGCCTTAAGTGCAAGAAGAGTGAGACTTCTTAGAGTCTGTGCTTTGATCCTTTCCTGTGAGACCAGTATTAGTTTCCGATACACCACTGCAGGTTTAATGTATTCCTTGGATCTTCACATTGACGATGAAACACAGAAATCGCATCGGAATTAAATACAAAAGGCATAATGCCGCCTTAAGTACAAGATTAGAGACTCTTCTTACAGTCGGTGCTTGAAGCATTCCCTGTGAGCCCAGTATTCGTTTCCGATACACCACCGCAGGTTCAATGTATTCCTTGGACCTTCACATTGACGATGAAACACAGATATCGCGTCGGAATTAAGTAGAAAGGGCACAATGCCGCCATAAGTACAAAAATCGAGACTTTTTTTACAGTCGGTGCTTTGAGCATTCCCTGTGGGACCAGTATTAGTTTCCGGTACACCACTGCAGGTTCAATGTTTTCCTTGGACATACACAATTACGATGAAACACGGAAATCGCATCTGATTTAAATACAAAAGACACAATGCCGCCTTAAGTACAAGAACAGAGAGTCTTTTTGCAGTCGGTGATTTGAGCATTCCCTGTGGTACCAGTATTAGTTTCCCATACATAACGGCACTTTCAATGTATACCTTGGACCTTCACATTGACGATGAACCACAGATATCGCATCGGAATTAAAAACAAAAGGCTCAATGCCGCCTTAAGAGCAAGAAGAGTGAGACTTCTTAGGGTCTGTGCATTGATCCTTTCCTTTCAGACCAGTATTAGTTTCCGATACACCACTGCAGGTTCAATGTTTTCCTTGGACATTCACATTGACGATGAAACACTGAAAATACATCGGAATTAAATACAAAAGGCACAATGCCGCCTTAAGTGCAAGAAGAGTGAGACTTCTTAGAGTCTGTGCTTTGATCCTTTCCTGTGGGATCAGTATTAGTTTGCGATACACCACTGCAGGTTCAATGTATTCCTTGGACATACACATTGACGATGAAACACTGAAATTACATCGGAATTAAATACAAAAGGCACAATACCGCCTTAAGTGCAAGAAGAGTGAGACTTCTTAGAGTCTGTGCTTTGTTCCTTTCCTGTGAGACCAGTATTAGTTTCCGATACACCACTGCAGGTTCAATGTAATCATTTTACATACACAATGACGATGAAACACCAACATTAGATCGGAATTAAATACAAAAGGCACAAAGCCGCCTTAAGTACGAGAATAGAGACTCTTCTTACAGTCGGTGCTTTGATCCATTCCTGTGAGAACAGTATTAGTTTCCGATACACCACTGCAGGTTCAATGTATTCCTTGGACATTCACATTGACAATGAAACACTGAAATTACATCGGAATTACATACAAAAGACACAGTGCCGCCTTAAGTGCAAGAAGAGTGAGACTTCTTAGAGTCAGTGCTTTGATCCTTTCCTGTGGGATCAGTATTAGTTTCCGATACACCACTGCAGTTTCAATGTATTCCTTGGACATACACATTGACGATGAAACACTGAAATTACATCGGAATTAAATACAAAAGGCACAATACCGCCTTAAGTGCAAGAAGAGTGAGTCTTCTTAGAGTCTGTGCTTTGTTCCTTACCTGTGAGACCAGTATTAGTTTCCGATACACCACTGCAGGTTCAATGTGTTCCTTAGACATACATATTGACGATGAAACACTGAAATTAAATCGAATTAAATATTAAAGGCACAATGCCGCCTTAAGTGAAAGAAGAGTGAGACTTCTTTGAGTCTGTGCTTTGATCCTTGCTGTGAGACCAGTATTAGGTTCCGATACACCACTGCAGGTGCAATGTTTTCCTTGGTCATACACATTGACGATGAAACATAGAAATCGCATCGGAATTGAATACAAAAGGCGCAATGCCGCCTTAAGTACAAGAATAGAGACTCTTCATGCAGTCGGTGATTTGAGCATTCCCTGTGAGACCAGTATTAGTTTCCGATACACCACTGCACTTTCATTGTATACCTTGGACCTTCACATTGACGATGAAACACAGATATCGCATCGGAATTAAATACAATAGGCACAATGCCGCCTTAAGTACGAGAATAGAAACTCTTCTTACAGTCGGTGCTCTGATCCATTTCTGTGAGACCAATATTAGTTTCCGATACACCAATGCAGGTTCAATGTATTCCTTGGACTTTCACATTGACGATGAAACACTGATATTACATCGGAATTACATACAAAAGGCACAATGCCGCCTTAAGTGCAAGAAGAGTGAGACTTCTTAGAGTCTGTGCTTTGATCCTTTCCTGTGGGACCAGTATTAGTTTCCGATACACCACTGCAGGTTCAATGTATTCCTTGGACCTTCACATTGACGATGAAACACAGAAATCGCATTGGAATTAAATACAAAAGGCACAATGCCGCCTTAAGTACAAGAATAGAGACTCTTCTTACAGTCGGTGTTTTGAGCATTCCCTGTGAGTCCAGTATTAGTTTCCGATACACCACTGCACTTTCAATGTATACCTTGGAACTTCACATTGAAGATGATACACAGATATCGCATCGGAATTAAATACAAAAGGCACAATGCCGCCTTAAGTACGAGAATAGAGACTCTTCTTACAGTCGGTGCTTTGATCCATTTCTGTGAGACCAATATTATTTTCCGATACACAACTGCAGGTTCAATGTATTCCTTGGACATACACATTGACGATGAAACACTGAATATACATCGGAATTTAACACAAAAGGCACAATGCAGCCTTAAGTGCAAGAAGAGTGAGACTTCTTAGAGTCTGCGCTATGATCCTTTCCTATGAGACCAATATTAGTATCCGATACATCACTGCAGGTTCAATGTATTCTTTTTACGTACACATTGAGGATGTAACACTGAAATTACATCGGAATTAAATACAAAAGGCACAATGGCGCCTTAAGTGCAAGAAGAGTGAGACTTCTTAGAGTCTGTGCATCGATCCTTTCCTGTGAGACCAGTATTAGTTTCCGATACACCACTGCCGGTTCAATGTATTCCTTGGACCTTCACATTGACGATGAAACACAGAAATTGCATCGGAATTAAATACAAAAGGCACAATGCCGCATTAAGTACAAGGAGAGAGACTCTTCTTACAGTCGGTTCTTTGATCCTTTCCTGTGAGTCCAGTATTAGTTTCCGATACACCATTGCAGGTTCAATGTATTCCTTGGACATTCACATTGACGATGAAACACTGAAATTACAACTGAGTTAAATACAAAAGGCACAATGCAGCCTTAAATGCAAGAAGAGTGAGACTTCTTAGAGTCTGTACTTTGATCCTTTCCTATGAGACCAGTATTAGTTTCCGATACACCACTGCAGGTTCAATGTATTCCTTTTACATACGCATTGACGATGAGACACTAACACTACATGGGAATAAAATGCAAAACGCAAAATCCCGTCTCAAGTGCAAGAAGAGTGAGACTTCTTAGAGTCTGTGCTTTGATCCTTTCCTGACAGACCAGTATTAGTTTCCGTTACACCACTGCAGGTTCAATGTATTTCTTGGACTTTCGCATTGAGGATGAAATACAGAAATCGCGTCGGAATTAAATACAAAACGCTCTATGCCCCCTTTAGTACAAGAATAGAGACTCGTGTTACTGTCTGTGTTTTGATCCTTCCTGTGAGACCAGTATTAGTTTCCGATACATCACTGCAGGTTCAATGTATTTCCTTTGACATTCACATTGACGGTGAAACACTGAAATTACATCATAATTACATAGAATAGGCACAATGCCGCCTTAAATGCAAGAAGAGTGAGACTTCTTAGAGTCTGTGCTTTGATCCTTTCCTATGAGAACAGTATTAGTTTCCGATACACCACTGCAGGTTCAATGTATTCCTTTTACTTACACATTGACAATGAAACACTGAAATTACATCGGAATTAAATACAAAAGGCCAGATGCCGCCTTAAGTGCAAGATGAGTGAGACTTCTTAGGGTCTGTGCTTTGATCGTTTCATATGAGACCAGTATTAGTTTACGATACACCACTGCAGGTTCAATGTATTCCTTTTGCTTACACATTGACGATGAAACACTGAATTTACATCGGAATTAAATACAAAAGGCACAATGCCGCCTTAAGTACAAGAATAGAGACTCTTCGTACAGTCGGTGCTTTAAGCATTCCCTGTGAGCCCAGTATTCGTATGCGATACACCACCGCAGATTCAATGTATTCCTTGGACCTTCACATTGCCGATGAAACACAGATATCGCGTCGGAATTAAGTAGAAAGGGCACAATGCCGCCATAAGTACAAAAATCGAGACGCTTCTTACAGTCGGTGCTTCGAGCATTCCCTGTGGGACCAGTATTAGTTTCCGATACACCACTGCAGGTTCAATGTTTTCCTTGGACATTCACGTTGACGATGAAACACTGAAATTACAACGGAATTAAATACAAAAGGCCAATGCCGCCTAAAGTGCAAGGAGAGTGAGACTTCTTAGAGTCTGGGCTTTGATCCTTTCCTGTGGGACCGGTGTTAGTTTCCGATACACCACTGCAGGTTCAATGTTCCTTGGACCTTCACATTGACGATGAAACACAGAAATCGCATCGGATTTAAATACAAAAGGAACAATGCCGCCTTAAGCACAAGAATAGAGTCTCTTCTTACAGTCGGTGCTTTGAGCATTCCCTGTGAGTCCAGTATTAGTTTCCGATACACCACTGCACTTTCAATGTATACCTGGGAACTTCACATTGAAGATGATACACAGATATCGCATCGGAATTAAATACAAAAGGCACAATGCCGCCTTAAGTACGAGAATAGAGACTCTTCTTACAGTCGGTGCTTTGATCAATTTCTGTGAGACCAATATTATTTTCCGATACACAACTGCAGGTTCAATGTATTCCTTGGGCATACACATTGACGATGAAACACTGAATATACATCTGAATTTAACACAAAAGTCACAATGCCGCCTTAAGTGCAAGATGAGTGAGACTTCTTAGAGTCTGTACATCGATCCTTTCCTGTGAGACCAGTATTAGTTTCCGATACACCACTGCCGGTTCAATGTATTCCTTGGACCTTCACATTGACGATGAAACACAGAATTGCATCGGAATTAAATACAAAAGGCACAATGCCGCATTAAGTACAAGGATAGAGACTCTTCTTACAGTTGGTTCTTTGATCCTTTCCTGTGAGTCCAGTATTAGTTTCCGATACACCACTGCAGGTTCAATGTATTCCTTGGACATTCACATTCACGATGAAACACTGAAATTACATCGGAGATAAATACAAAAGGCACAATGCCGCCTTAAATGCAAGAAGAGTGAGACTTCTTAGAGTCTGTGCTTTGATCCTTTCCTATGAGACCAGTATTAGTTTCCGATACACCACTGCAGGTTCAATGTATTTCTTTTACATACACATTGACGATGAGACACTAACACTACATGGGAATAAAATACAAAAGGCACAATGCCGCCTTAAGTGCAAGAAGAGTGAGACTTCTTAGAGTCTGTGCTTTGATCCTTTCCTGTGAGACCAGTATTAGTTTCCGATACACCACTGCAGGTTCAATGTATTCCTTTTACATACACATTGACGATGAAACACTGAAATTACATCGGAATTAAATGCAAAAGGCAAAATCCCGTCTTAAGTGCAAGAAGAGTGAGACTTCTTAGAGTCTGTGCTTTGATCCTTTCCTGACAGACCAGTATTAGTTTCTGTTACACCACTGCAGGTTCAATGTATTCCTTGGACTTTCGCATTGAGGATGAAATACAGAAATCGCGTCGGAATTAAATACAAAACGCACAATGCCCCCTTTAGTACAAGAATACAGACTCAACTTACTGTTGGTGTTTTGATCCTTCCTGTGAGACCAGTATTAGTTTCCGATACATCACTGCAGGTTCAATGTATTTCCTTTGACATTGACATTGACGATGAAACACTGAAATTACATCATAATTACATAGAATAGGCACAATGCCGCCTTAAATGCAAGAAGAGTGAGACTTCTTAGAGTCTGTGCTTTGATCCTTTCCTATGAGAACAGTATTAGTTTCCGATACACCACTGCAGGTTCAATGTATTCCTTTTACTTACACATTGGCAATGAAACACTGAAATTACATCGGAATTAAATACAAAAGTCCAGATGCCGCCTTAAGTGCAAGATGAGTGAGACTTCTTAGGGTCTGTGCTTTGATCGTTTCATATGAGACCAGTATTAGTTTCCGATACACCACTGCAGGTTCAATGTATTCCTTTTGCTTACACATTGACGATGAAACACTGAATTTACATCGGAATTAAATACAAAAGGCACAGTGCCGCCTTAAGTGCAAGGAGAGTGAGACTTCTTAGGGTCTGTGCTTTGATCCTTTCCTGTGAGACCAGTATAAGTTTCCGATACACCACTGCAGGTTCAATGTATTCCTTGGACCTTCACATTGACGATGAAACACAGAAATCGTATCGGAATTAAATACAAAATGCACAATGCCGCCTTAAGTACAAGAATAGAGACTCTTCGTACAGTCGGTGCTTTAAGCATTCCCTGTGAGACCAGTATTCGTATCCGATACACCACCGCAGGTTCAATGTATTCCTTGGACCTTCACATTGCCGATGAAACACAGATATCGCGTCGGAATTAAGTAGAAAGGGCACAATGCCGCCATGAGTTAAAAATCGAGACGCTTGTTACAGTCGGTGCTTTGAGCATTCCCTGTGGGACCAGTATTAGTTTCCGATACACCACTGCAGGTTCAATGTTTTCCTTGGACATTCACATTGACGATGAAACACTGAAATTACACCGGAATTAAATACAAAAGGCCAATGCAGCCTTAAGTGCAAGAAGAGTGAGACTTCTTAGAGTCTGGGCTTTGATCCTTTCCTGTGGGACCGGTATTAGTTTCCGATACACCACTGCAGGTTCAATGTTCCTTCGACCTTCACATTGACGATGAAACACAGAAATCGCATCGGAATTAAATACAAAAGGCACAATGCCGCCTTAAGTACGAGAATAGAGACTCTTCTTACAGTCGGTGATTTGATCCATTCCTGTGAGACCAGTATTAGTTTCCGATACACCACTGCAGGTTCAATGTATTCCTTGGACATTCACATTGACAATGAAACACTGAAATTACATCGGAATTACATGCAAAAGGCACAATGCCGCCTTAAGTGCTAGAAGAGTGAGACTTCTTAGAGTCTGCGCTTTGATCCTTTCCTATGAGACCAATATTAGTTTCCGATACATCACTGCAGGTTCAATGTATTCCTTTTACATATACATTGAGGATGAAACACTGAAATTACATCGGAATTAAATACAAAAGACAAAATGCAGCCTTAAGTGCAAAAAGAGTGAGACTTCTTAGAGTCTGTGCATTGATCCTTTCCTGTGAGACCAGTATTAGTTTCCGATAAACCACTGCAGGTTCAATGTATTCCTTTTACTTACACATTGACGATGAAACACTTTAATTACATCGGAATTAAATACAAAGGCGCAATGCCGTCTTAAGTTCAAGAAGAGTGAGACTTCTTAGAGTCTGTGCTTTGATCCTTTCCTGTGAGACCAGTACTAGTTTCCGATACACCACTGCAGGTTCAATTTATACCTTGGACCTTCATATTGACGATGAAACACAGAAATCGCTTCAGAGTAAAATACAAAACACAAAATGCCGCCTTAAGTACAAGAATAGAGTATCTTCTCAGTGTCGGTGCTTTGAGCATTCCCTGTGAGATCAGTATTAGTTTTCGATACACCACTGCAGGTTCAATGTATTCCTTGGAAATACACATTGACGATGAAACACTGAAATAACATCGGAATTAAATACAAATAGCAGAATGCCACGCTAAGTGCAAGAAGTGTGAGACTTCTTAGAGTCTGTGTTTTCATCCTTTCCTGTGAGACCAGTATTAGTTTCCGATACACCACGGCAGGTTCAATGTATTCCTTGGACCTTCACTTTGACGATGAAACACAGAAATCGCATCGGAATTAAATACAAAAGGCACAATGCCGCCTTGAGTACAAGAATAGAGACTCTTCTTACAGTCGGTGCTTTGAGCATTCCCTGTGAGTCCAGTATTAGTTTCCGATTCACCACTGCACTTTCAATGTATACCTTGGAACTTCACATTGACGATGAAACACAGATATCGCATCGGGATTAAATACAAAAGGCACAATGCCGCCTTAAGTACGAGAATAGAGACTCTTCATACAGTCGGTGCTTTGATCCATTTCTGTGAGACCAATATTATTTTCCGATACACCACAGGAGGTTCAATGTATTCCTTGGACATACACATTGACGATGAAACACTGAATATACATCGGAATTTAACACAAAAGGCACAATGCAGCCTTAAGTGCAAGAAGAGTGAGACTTCTTAGAGTCTGCGCTTTGATCCTTTCCTATGAGACCAATATTAGTTTCCGATACATCACTGCAGGTTCAATGTATTCTTTTTACGTACACATTGAGGATGAATCACTGAAATTACATCGGAATTAAATACAAAAGACACAATGCCGCCTTAAGTGCAAGAAGAGTGAACCTTCTTAGAGTCTGTGCATCGATCCTTTCCTGTGAGACCAGTATTAGTTTCTGATACACCACTGCAGGTTCAATGTATTCCTTGGACCTTCACATTGACGATGAAACACAGAAATCGCATCGGAATTAAATACAAAAGGCACAATGCCGCATTAAGTACAGGAATAGAGGTTCTTCTTACAGTCGGTTCTTTGATCCTTTCCTGTGAGTCCAGTATTAGTTTCCGATACACCACTGCAGGTTCAATGTATTCTTTGGACATTCGATTTTGACGATGAAACACTGAAATTACATCGGAATTACATACAAAAGGCACAATGCCGCCTTAAGTGCAAGAAGAGTGAGACTTCTTAGAGTCTGTGCTTTGATCCTTTCCTGTGGGACCAGTATTAGTTTCCGATACACCACTGCACTTTCAATGTATACCTTGGACCTTCACATTGACGATGAAACACAGATATCGCATCGGAATTAAATACAATAGGCACAATGCCGCCTTAAGTGCAAGAACAGTGACACTTCTTAGAGTCGGTGCTTTGATCCTTTCCTGTGAGACCAGTATTAGTTTCCGATACACCACTGCAGGTTCAATGTATTCCTTTTACATACAAATTGACGATGAAACACTGAAATTACATCGGAATTAAATGCAAAAGGCAAAATGCGTCTTAAGTGCAAGAAGAGTGAGACTTCTTAGAGTCTGTGCTTTGATCCTTTCCTGACAGACCAGAATTAGTTTCCCTTACACCACTGCAGTTTCAATGTATTCCTTGGACGTTCGCATTGAGGATGAAATACAGAAATCGCATCAGAATTAAATACAAAAAGCACAATGCCGCCTTTAGTACAAGAATAGAGACTCGTCTTACTGGCAGTGTTTTGATCCTTCCTGTGAGACCAGTATTAGTTTCCGATACACCACTGCAGGTTCAATGCATTCCTTGGACCTTCACATTGACGATGAAACACAGAAATCGCATTGGAATTAAATACAAAAGGCACAATGCCGCCTTAAGTACAAGAATAGACACTCTTCTTACAGTCGGTGCTTTAAGCATTCCCTGTAAGACCAGTATTCGTTTCCGATACACCACCGTAGGTTCAGTGTATTCCTTGGACCTTCATATTGACGATGAAACTCAGATATCGCGTCGGAATTAAGTAGAAAGAGCACAATGCCGCCATAAGTACAAAAATCGAGACTCTTCTTACAGTCGGTGCTTTTGAGCATTCCCTGTGGGACCAGTATTAGTTTCCGATACACCACTGCAGGTTCAATGTTTTCCTTGGACTTTCGCATTGAGGATGAAATACAGAAATCGCATCGTAATTAAATACAAAACGCACAATGCCGCCTTTAGTACAAGAATAGAGACTCGTCTTACCGTCGGTGTTTTGATCCTTCCTGTGAGACCAGTATTAGTTTCCGATACACCACTGCAGGTTCAATGTTTTCCTTGGACATTTACATTGACGATGAAACACTGAAATTACATCGGAATTAAATACAAAAGGCACAATGCCGCCTTAAGTGCAAGAAGAGTGAGACTTCTTAGAGTCTGTGCTTTGATCCTTTCCTGTGGGACCAGTATTAGTTTCCGATACACCACTGCAGGTTCAATGTATTCCTTGGACCTTCTCATTGACGATGAAACACAGAAATCGCATCGGAATTAAATACAAAAGGCACAATGCCGCCTTAAGTACGAGAATAGAGACTCTTATTACAGTCGGTACTTTGATCCATTCCTGTGAGACCAGTATTAGTTTCCGATACACCACTGCAGGTTCAATGTATTCCTTGGACATTCACATTGACAATGAAACACTGAAATTACATCGGCATTACATACAAAAGACACAATGCCGCCTTAAGTGCAAGAAGAGTGAGACTACTTAGAGTCTGCGTTTTCATCCTTTCCTATGAGACCAATATTAGTTTCCGATACATCACTGCAGGTTCAATGCATTCCTCTTACATACACATTGAGGATGAAACACTGAAATTAGATTGGAATTAAATACAAAAGACAAAATGCAGCCTTAAGTGCAAGCAGAGTGAGACTTCTTAGAGTCTGTGCATTGATCCTTTCCTGTGAGACCAGTATTAGTTCCCGATACACCACTGCAGGTTCAATGTATTCCTTTTACTTACACATTGACGATGAAACACTGAAATTACATCGGAATTAAATACAAAAGGCGCAATGCCGCCTTAGGTTAAAGAAGAGTGAGACTTCTTAGAGTCTGTGATTTTATCCTTTCCTATGTGATTAGTATTAGTTTCCGATACACAACTGCAGGTTCAATGTATTCCTTTTACATTCACATTGATGATGAAACACTGAAATTACATCGGAATTAAATACAAAAGGCACAATGCCGCCTTAAGTGCAAGAAGAGTGAGACTTCTTAGAGTCTGTGCTTTGATCCTTTCCTGTGAGACCAGTACTAGTTTCCGATACACCACTGCAGGTTCAATGGGTTCATTGGAAATAGACATTGACGATGAAACACTGAAATAACATCGGAATTAAATACAAAATGCAGAATGCCGCCTTAAGTGCAAGAAGAGTGAGACTTCTTAGAGTCTGTGCTTTGATCCTTTCCTGTGAGACCAGTATTAGTTTCCATTACACCACTGCAGGTTCAATGTATTCCTTGGACCTTCACTTTGACGATGAAACACAGAAATCGCATCGGAATTAAATACAAAGGGCACAATGCCGCCTTAAGTACAAGGATAGCGACTCTTCTTACAGTCGGAGATTTGAGCATTCCCTGTGAGTCCAGTATTAGTTCCCGATACACCACTGCATTTTCAAAGTATACCTTGGAACTTCACATTGACGATGATACACAGATATCGCATTGGAATTAAATACAAAAGGCACAATGCCGCCTTAAGTACGAGAATAGAGACTCTTCTTACAGTCGGTGCTTTGATCCATTTCTGTGAGACCAATATTATTTTCCGATACACCACTGCAGGTTCAATGTATACCTTGGACATACACATTGACGATGAAACACTGAATATACATCGGAATTTAACATAAAATTCACAATGCAGCCTTAAGTGCAAGAAGAGTGAGACATCTTAGAGTCTGCGCTTTGATCCTTTCCTATGAGACCAAAATTAGTTTACGATACATCACTGCAGGTTCAATGTATTCATTTTACGTACACATTGAGGATGAAACACTGAAATTACATCGGATTAAATACAAAAGGCACAATGCCGCCTTAAGTGCAAGAAGAGTGAGACTTCTTAGTGTCTGTGCATCGATCCTTTCCTGTGAGACAAGTATTAATTTCCGATACACCACTGCAGGTTCAATGTATTCCTTGGACCTTCACATTGACGATGAAACACAGAAATCGCATCGGAATTATATACAAAAGGCACAATGCCGCATTAAGTACAAGAATAGAGACTCTTCGTACAGTCGGATCTTTGATCCTTTCCTGTGAGTCCAGTATTAGTTTCTGATACACCACTGCAGGTTCAAAGTATTCCTTGGACATTCACATTGACGATGAAACACTGAAATTACATCGGAGTTAAATACAAAAGGCACAATGCCGCCTTAAATGCAAGAAGAGTGAGGCTTCTTAGAGTCTGTGCTTTGATCCTTTCCTAAGAGACCAGTATTAGTTTCCGATACACCACTGCAGGTTCAATGTATTCCTTTTACATACACATTGACGATGAGACACTAACACTACATGGGAATAAAATACAAAAGGCACAATGCCGCCTTAAGTGCAAGAAGAGTGAGACTTCTGAGAGTCTGTGCTTTGATCCTTTCCTGTGTGACCAGTATTAGTTTCCGATACACCACTGCAGGTTCAATGTATTCCTTTTACTTACACATTGACGATGAAACACTGAAATTACATCGGAATTAAATACAAAAGGCACAATGCCGCCTTAAGTGCAAGAAGGGTGAGACTTCTTAGGGTCTGTGCTTTGATCTTTTCCTATGAGACCAGTATTAGTTTCCGATACACCACTGCAGGTTCAATGTATTCCTTTTGCTTACACATTGATTATGAAACACTGAAATTACATCGGAATTAAATACAAAAGGCACAATGCCGCCTTAAGTGCAAGAAGAGTGAGTTTTCTTAGAGTCTGTGCTTTGATCCTTTCCTGTGAGACCAGTATTAGTTTCCGATGCACCACTGCAGGTTCAATGTATTCCTTGGACCTTCACATTGACGATGAAACACAGAAATCGCATCGGAATTAAATACAAAAGGCACAATGCCGCCTTAAGTACAAGAATAGAGACTCTTCTTACAGTCGGTGTTTTAAGCATTCCCTGTGAGACCAGTATTCGTTTCCGATACACCACCGCAGGTTCAATGTCTTCCTTGGACCTTCACATTGACGATGAAACACAGATATCGCGTCGGAATTAAATACAAAAGGCACAATGCCGCCTTAAGTACAAGAATCGAGACTCTTCTTACGGTCGGTGCTTTCAGCAATCCCTGGGAGACCAGTATTAGTTTCCGATACACCACTGCAGGTTCCATGTATTCCTTGGAAATACACATTGACGATGAAACACTGAAATAACATCGGAATTAAACACAAAAAGCAGAATGCCGCCTTAAGTGCAAGAAGAGTGAGACTTCTTAGAGTCTGTGTTTTGATCCTCTCCTGTGAGACCAGTATTAGTTTCCGATACACCACTGCACTTTCAATGTATACCTTGGACCTTCACATTGACGATGAAACACAGATATCGCATCGGAATTAAATACAATAGGCACAATGCCGCCTTAATTACGAGAATAGAAACGCTTCTTACAGTCGGTGCTTTGATCCATTTCTGTGTGACCAATATTAGTTTCCGATACACCACTGCAGGTTCAATGTATTCCTTGGACTTTCACATTGACGATGAAACACAGAAATTACATCGGAATTACATACAAAAGGCACAATGCCGCCTTAAGTGCAAGAAGAGTGAGACTTCTTAGAGTCTGTGCTTTGATCCTTTCCTGTGGGACCAGTATTAGTTTCCGATACACCACTGCAGGTTCAATGTATTCCTTGGACCTTCACATTGACGATGAAACACAGAAATCGCATCGGAATTAAATACAAAAGGCACAATGCCGCCTTAAGTACAAGAATAGAGACTCTTCTTACAGTCGGTGCTTTGAGCATTCCCTGTGAGTCCAGTATTAGTCTCCGATACACCACTGCATGTTCAATGTATTCCTTGGACATACACATTGACGATGAAACACTGGAATTACATCGGAATTAAATACAAAAGACTCAATGCCGCCTTAAGTACAAGAAGAGTGAGACTTCTTAGAGTCTGTATTTTTATCCTTTCCTGTGAGACCAGTATTAGTTTCCGATACACCACTGCAGGTTCAATGTATTCCTTGGTCCTTCACATTGACGATGAAACACAGAAATCGCATCGGAATTGAATGCAAAAGGCACAATGCCGCCTTAAGTACAAGAATCGAGACTCTTCTTACGGTCGGTGCTTTCAGCAATCCCTGGGAGACCAGTATTAGTTTCCGATACACCACTGCAGGTTCAATGTTTTCCTTGGACATACACATTTACGATGAAACACTGAAATCTCATCGGAATTAAATACAAAATGCACATTGCCGCCTTAAGTACAAGAATAGAGACTCTTCTTGCAGTCGGTGATTTGAGCATTCCCTGTGAGACCAGTATTAGTTTCCGATACACAACTGCACTTTCAATGTATTCCTTGGACCTTCACATTGACGATGAAACACAGAAATCGCATCGGAATTAAATGCAAAAGGCACAATGCCGCCTTAAGTACAAGAATCGAGACTCTTCATACGGTCGGTGCTTTCAGCAATCCCTGGGTGACCAGTATTAGTTTCCGATACACCACTGCAGGTTCAATGTTTTCCTTGGACATACACATTTACGATGAAACACTGAAATCTCATCGGAATTAAATACAAAATGCACATTGCCGCCTTAAGTACAAGAATAGAGACTCTTCTTGCAGTCGGTGATTTGAGCATTCCCTGTGAGACCAGTATTAGTTTCCGATACACCACTACACTTTCAATGTATACCTTGGACCTTCACATTGACGATGAAACACAGATATCGCATCGGAATTAAATACAATAGGCACAATGCCGCCTTATGTACGAGAATAGAAACTCTTCTTACAGTCGGTGCTTTGATCCATTTCTGTGAGACCAATATTATTTTCCGATACACCACTGCAGGTTCAATGTATTCCTTGGACATACACATTGACGATGAAACACTGAATATACATCGGAATTTAACATAAAAGGCACAATGCAGCCTTAAGTGCAAGAAGAGTGAGACTTCTTAGAGTCTGCGCTTTGATCCTTTCCTATGAGATCAATATTAGTTTACGATACATCACTACAGGTTCAATGTATTCCTTGGACCTTCACATTGACGATAAAACACAGAAATCGCATCGGAATTAAATACAAAAGGCACAATGCCGCATTAAGTACAAGAATAGAGACTCTTCGTACTGTCGGTTCTTTGATCCTTTCCTGTGAGTCCAGTATTAGTTTCTGATACACCACTGCAGGTTCAATGTATTCCTTGGACATTCACATTGTCGATGAAACACTGAAATTACATCGGAGTTAAATACAAAAGGCACAATGCCGCTTTAAATGCAAGAAGAGTGAGGCTTCTTAGAGTCTGTGCTTTGATCCTTTCCTATGAGACCAGTATTAGTTTCCGATACACCACTGCAGGTTCAATGTATTCCTTTTTCATACACATTGACGATGAGACATTAACACTACATGGGAATAAAGTACAAAAGGCACAATGCCGCCTTAAGTGCAAGAAGAGTGAGACTTCTGAGAGTCTGTGCTTTGATCCTTCCCTGTGTGACCAGTATTAGTTTCCGATACACCACTGCAGGTTCAATGTATTCCTTTTACATACACATTGACGATGAAACACTGAAATTACATCGGAATTAAATGCAAAAGGCAAAATCCCGTCTTAAGTGCAAGAAGAGTGAGACTTCTTAGAGTCTGTGCTTTGATCCTTTCCTGACAGACCAGTATTAGTTTCCGTTACACCACTGCAGGTTCAATGTATTCCTTGGACTTTCGCATTGAGGATGAAATAAAGAAATCGCATCGCAATTAAATACAAAACGCACAATGCCGCCTTTAGTACAAGAATAGAGACTCGTCTTAGTGTCGGTGTTTTGATCCTTCCTGTGAGACCAGTATTAGTTTCCGATACACCACTGCAGGTTCAATGTATTTCTTTTGACATTCACATTAACGATGAAACACTGAAATTACATCATAATTACATAGAATAGGCACAATGCCGCCTTAAATGCAAGAAGAGTGAGACTTCTTAGAGTCTGTGCTTTGATCCTTTCCTATGAGAACAGTATTAGTTTCCGATACACCACTGCAGGTTCAATGTATTCCTTTTACTTACACATTGACGATGAAACACTGAAATTACATCGGAATTAAATACAAAAGGCACGATGCCGCCTTAAGTGCAAGAAGAGTGAGACTTCTTAGGGTCTGTGCTTTGATCTTTTCCTATGAGACCAGTATTAGTTTCCGATACACCACTGCAGGTTCAATGTATTCCTTTAGCTTACACATTGATGATGAAACACTGAAATTACATCGGAATTAAATACAAAAGGCACAATGCCGCCTTAAGTGCAAGAAGAGTGAGTTTTCTTAGAGTCTGTGCTTTGATCCTTTCCTGTGAGACCAGTATTAGTTTCCGATGCACCACTGCTCGTTCATTGTATTCCTTGGACCTTCACATTGACGATGAAACACAGAAATCGCATCGGAATTAAATACAAAAGGCACAATGCCGCCTTAAGTACAAGAATAGAGACTCTTCTTACAGTCGGTGCTCTAAGCATTCCCTGTGAGACCAGTATTCGTTTCCGATACACCACCGCAGGTTCAATGTATTCCTTGGACCTTCACATTGACGATGAAACACAGATATCGTGTAGGAATTAAGTAGAAAGGGCACAATGCCCCATAAGTATAAAAATCGAGACGCTTCTTACAGTCGGTGCTTTGAGCATTCCCTGTGGGTCCAGTATTAGTTTCCGATACACCACTGCAGGTTCAATGTATTCCTTGGACATTCACATTGACAATGAAACACTGAAATTACATCGGAAATACATACAAAAGGCACAATGCCACCTTAAGTGCAAGAAGAGTGAGACTTCTTAGAGTCTGCGCTTTGATCCTTTCCTATGAGACCAATATCAGTTTCCGATGCATCACTGCAGGTTCATTGTATTCCTTTTACATACACATTGAGGATGAAACACTGGAAATACATCGGAATTAAATACAAAAGACAAAAGGCAGCCTTAAGTGCAAGAAGAGTGTGACTTCTTAGAGTCTGTACATTGATCCTTTCCTGTGAGACCAGTATTAGTTTCCGGTACACCACTGCAGGTTCAATGTATTCCTTTTACTTACACATTGACGATGAAACACTGAAATTACATCGGAATTAAATACAAAAGGCGCAATGCCGCCTTAAGTTCAAGAAGAGTGAGACTTCTTAGCGTCTGTGATTTGATCCTTTCCTATGAGATTAGTATTAGTTTCCGATACACCGCTGCAGGTTCAATGTATTACTTTTACATACACATTGATGATGAAACACTGAAATTACATCGGAATTAAATACAAAAGGCACAATGCCATCTTAAGTGCAAGAAGAGTGAGACTTCTTTGAGTCTGTGCTTTGATCCTTTCCTGTGAGACCAGTACTAGTTTCCGATACACCACTGCAGGTTCAATTTATACCTTGGACCATCACATTGACGATGAAACACAGAAATCGCTTCGGAATAAAATACAAAACGCAAAATGCCGCCTGAAGTACAAGAATAGAGACTCTTCTTACATTCGGTGCTTTGAACATTCCCTGTGAGACCAGTATTAGTTTCCGATACACCACTGCAGGTTCAATGTATTCCTTGGAAATACACATTGACGATGAAACACTGAAATAACATCGGAATTAAACACAAAAAGCAGAATGCTGCCTTAAGTGCAAGAAGAGTGAGACTTCTTAGAGTCTGTGTTTTGATCCTCTCCTGTGAGACCAGTATTAGTTTCCGATACACCACTGCAGGTTCAATGTATTCCTTTGACCTTCACTTTGACTTGAAACACAGAAATCGCATCGGAATTAAATACAAAAGGCACAATGCCGCCTTAAGTACAAGAATAGAGACTCTTTATACCGTCGGTGCTTTAGGCATTCCCTGTGAGACCAGTATTAGTTTACGATACACCACTGCAATTTCAATGTATTACTTGGACGTACACATTGACGATGAACCACTGAAATTACATCGGAATTAAATACAAATAGCACAATACCGCCTTAAGTGCAAGAAGAGTGAGACTTCTTAGAGTCTGTGCTTTGTTCCTTTTTCTGTGAGACCAGTATTAGTTTCCGATCCACCACTGCAAATTCAATGTATTCCTTGGACCGTCACATTGACGATGAAACACAGAAATCGCATCGGAATTAAATACAAAAGGCACAATGCCGTCTTAAGTACAAGAATCGAGACTCTTCTTACGGTCGGTGCTTTCAGCAATCCCTGGGAGACCAGTATTAGTTTCCGATACACAACTGCAGGTTCAATGTTTTCCTTGGACATACACATTTACGATGAAACACCGAAATCACATCGGAATTAAATACAAAATGCACAATGCCGCCTTAAGTACAAGAATAGAGACTCTTCTTGCAGTCTGTGATTTGAGCATTCCCTGTGAGACCAGTATTAGTTTCCGATACACCACTGCACTTTCAATGAATACCTTGGACCTTCACATTGACGATGAAACATGGATATCGCATCGGAATTAAATACAATAGGCACAATGCCGCCTTAAGTACGAGAATAGAAACGCTTCTTACAGTCGGTTCTTTGATCCATTTCTGTGTGACCAATATTAGTTTCCGGTACACCACTGCAGGTTCAATGTATTCCTTGGACTTTCACATTGACGATGAAACACAGAAATTACATCGGAATTACATACAAAAGGCACAATGCCGCCTTAAGTGCAAGAAGATTGAGACTTCTTAGAGTCTGTGCTTTGATCCTTTCCTGTGGGACCAGTATTAGTTTCCGATACACCACTGCAGGTTCAATGTATTCCTTGGACCTTCACATTGACGATGAAACACAGAAATCGCATCGGAATTAAATACAAAAGGCACAATGCCGCCTTAAGTACAAGAGTAGAGACTCTTCTTACAGTCGGTGCTTTGGGCATTCCCTGTGAGTCCAGCATTAGTTTCCGATACACCACTGCACTTTAAATGTATACCTTGGAACTTCACATTGACGATGAAACACAGATATCGCATCGGAATTAAATACAGAAGGCACAATGCCGCATAAGTACGAGGATAGAGACTCTTCTTACAGTCGGTGCTTTGATCCATCTCTGTGAGACCAATATTATTTTCCGATACACCACTGCAGGTTCAATGTATTCCTTGGACATACACATTGACGATGAAACACTGAGTATACATCGGAATTTAACACAAAAGGCACAATGCAGCCTTAAGTGCAAGAAGAGTGAGAATTCTTAGAATCTGCGCTTTGATCCTTTCCTATGAGACCAGTATTAGTTTCCGATACACCACTGCAGATTCAATGTATTCCTTTTACATACACATTGACGATGAGACACTAACACTACATGGGAATAAAATACAAAAGGCACAATGCCGCCTTCAGAACAAGAAGAGTGATACTTCTTAGAGTCTGTGCTTTGATCATTTCCTGTGAGACCAGTATTAGTTTCCGATTCACCACTGCAGGTTCAATGTATTCTTTTTACATACACATTGAGGATGAAACACTGAAATTACATCGGAATTAAATACAAAAGGCACAATGCCGCCCTAAGTGCCAGAAGAGTGAGACTTCTTAGAGTCTGTGCATTGATCCTTTCCTGTGAGACCAGTATTAGTTTCCGATACACCACTGCAGGTTCAATTTACTCCTTAGACCTTCACATTGACGATGAAACACAGAAATCGCATCGGAATTTAATACAAAAGGCACAATGACGCATTAAATACAAGAATAAGGACTCTTCTTACTGTCGGTTCTTTGATCCTTTCCTTTGAGACCAGTATTAGTTTCCGATACACCACTGCAGGTTCAATGTATTCCTTGGACATTCACATTGACAATGAAACACTGAAATTACATCGGAATTAAATACAAAAGGCACAATGCCGCCTTAAATGCAAGAAGAGTGAGACTTCTTAGAGTCTGTGCTTTGATCCTTTCCTATGAGACCAGTATTAGTTTCCGATACATCACTGCAGGTTCAATGTATTCCTTTTACAAACACATTGACGATGAAACACTAACATTACGTCGGAATTGAATACAAAAGGCACAATGCCGCCTTAAGTGCAAGAAGATTGAGACTTCTTAGAGTCTGTGATTTGATCCTTTCCTATGAGACCAGTATTAGTTTCATATACACCACTGCAGGTTCAATGGATCTCTTGGACAATCACATTGACAATGAAACACAGAAATCACATCGGAATTAAATACAAAATGCAAATGCCGCCTTAAGTACAAGAATAGAGTCTCTTCTTACAGTCGGTGCTTTGAGCAGCTCCTGTGAGACCAGTATTAGTTTCTGGTACACCACTGCAGGTTCAATGTATTCCTTGGACATTCACATTGACGATGAAACACTGAAATTACATCGGAATTACATACAAAAGGCACAATGCCGCCTTAAGTGATAGAAGAGTGAGACTTCTTAGGGTCTTCGCTTTGATCCTTTCCTATGAGACCAATATTAGTTTCCGATACATCTCTGCAGGTTCAATGTATTCTTTTTACATACACATTGAGGATGGAACACTGAAATTACATCGGAACTAAATACAAAAGGCACAATGCCGCCCTAAGTGCAAGAAGAGTGAGACTTCTTAGAGTCTGTGCATTGATCCTTTCCTGTGAGACCAGTATTAGTTTCCGATACACCACTGCAGGTTCAATGTATTCTTTGGACCTTCACATTGACGATGAAACACAGAGATCGCATCGGAATTAAATAAAAAAGGCACAAAGCCGCATTAAGTACAAGAATAGAGACTCTTCTTACAAACGGTTCTTTGATCCTTTCCTGTGAGACCAGTATTAGTTTCCGATACACCACTGCAGGTTCAATGTATTCCTTGGACATTCACATTGACGACGAAACACAGAAATCGCATCGGAATTAAATACAAAAGCCACAATGCCACCTTAAGTACAAGATTATAGACTCTTCTTAGAGTCGGTGCGTTGATCCTTTCCTATGGGGCCAGTATTAGTTTCCGATACACCACTGCAGGTTCAATGTATTCCTTTTACATACACATTGACGATGAAAGACTAACATTACGTCGGAATTAAATACAAAAGACACAATGCCGCCTTAAGAGCAAGAAGATTGAGACTTCTTAGAGTCTGTGATTTGATCCTTTCCTATAAGACCAGTATTAGTTTCCGAACACCACTGCAGGTTCAATGTGTTCCTTTTACATACACTTTGACGATGAAACACTGAAATTAAATCGGAATTAAATACCAAAGAAATAATGCCGCCTTAAGTGCAAGAAGAGTGAGACTTCTTAGAGTCTGCGCTTTTATCCTTTCCTATGAGACCAATATTAGTATCCGATACATCACTGCAGGTTCAATGTATTCTCTTTACATACACATTGAGGATGAAACACTGAAATTACATCGGAATTAAATACAAAAGGCACAATGCTGCCTTAAGTGCCAGAAGAGTGAGACTTCTTAGAGTCTGTGCATTGATCCTTTCCTGTGAGACCAGTATTAGTTTCCGATACACCACTGCAGGTTCAATGTACTCCTTAGACCTTCACATTGACGATGAAACACAGAAATCGCATCGGAATTTAATACAAAAGGCACAATGCCGCA
Source organism: Schistocerca serialis cubense (assembly GCF_023864345.2). Classification (NCBI taxonomy): domain Eukaryota; kingdom Metazoa; phylum Arthropoda; class Insecta; order Orthoptera; family Acrididae; genus Schistocerca; species Schistocerca serialis. The sequence continues at coordinate 967,840,510 of NC_064641.1, forward strand.
TTAAATACAAGAATAGAGACTCTTCTTACAAACGGTTCTTTGATCCTTTCCGGAGAGACCAGTATTAGTTTCCGATACACCACTGCAGGTTCAATGAATTCCTTTTACATACAAATTGACGATGAAACACTGAAATTACATAGGAAATAAATACAAAAGGCACAATGCCGCCTTAACTGCAAGACGGGTGAGACTTATTGGAGTCTGTGCTTTGACTCTGTCCTATGAGACCAGTATTAGTTTCCGATACACCACTGCAGGTTCAATGTATTTCTAGGACCGTAACATTGACGACGAAACACAGAAATCGCATCGGAATTAAATACAAAAGGCACAATGCCGCCTTAAGTACAAGAATATAGATTCTTCTTACAGTCGGTTCTTTGATCCTTTCCGGAGAGACCAGTATTAGTTTCCGATACACCACTGCAGGTTCAATGTATTCCTTGGACATTCACATTGACGATGAAACACTGAAATTACATCGGAATTAAATACAAAAGGCACAATGCCGCCTTAAGTGCAAGAAGATTGAGACTTCTTAGAGTCTGTGATTTGATCCATTCCTATGAGACCAGTATTAGTTTCCGAACACCACTGAAGGTTCAATGTGTTCCTTTTACATACACATTGTCGATGAAACACTGAAATTAAATCGGAATTAAATACAAATGGAATAATGCCGCCTTAAGTGCAAGAAGAGTGAGACTTCTTGGAGTCTGTGATTTTATCCTTTCCTGTGAGACCAGTATTAGTTTCCGATACACCACTGCAGGTTGAATGTATTCCTTTGGACAGTCACTTTGACGATGAAACTCTGAAATTACATCGGAATTACATACAAAAGGCACAATGCCGCCTTAAGTGCAAGAAGAGTGACACTTCTTAGAGTCTGCGCTTTGATCCTTTCCTATGAGACCAATATTAGTTTCCGATACATCACTGCAGGTTCAATGTATTCTTTTTACATACACATTGAGGATGAAACACTGAAATTACATTGGAATTAAATACAAAAGGAACAATGCCGCCTTAAGTGCCAGAAGAGTGAGATTTCTTAGATTCTGTGCTTTGATGCTTTCCTGTGAGACAAGTATTAGTTTCATATACACCACCGCAGGTTCAATGTATCCCTTGGACAATCACATTGACGATGAAACACAGAAATCGCATCGGAATTTAATACAAATGGCACAATGCCGCCTTAAGTACAAGAATAGAGCCTCTTCTTACAGTCGGTGCTTTGAGCAGCCCCTGTGACACCAGTATTAGTTTCCGATACACCACTGCAGGTTCAATGAATTCCTTTTACAAACACATTGACGATGAAACACTGAAATTACATAGGAAATAAATACAAAAGGCACAATGCCGCCTTAAGTGCAAGAAGAGTGAGACTTATTGCAGTCTGCGCTTTGATTCTTTCCTATTAGACGAGTATTAGTTTCCGATACACCACTGCAGGTTCAATGTATTTCTTGGACCGTCACATTGACGACGTAACACAGAAAGCGCATCGGAATTAAATACAAAAGGCACAATGCCGCCTTAAGTACAAGAAAATTGACTCTTCTTACAGTCGGTTCTTTTATGCTATCCAGTGAGACCAGTATTAGTTTCCGATACATAACTGCAATTTCAATGTATTCCTTGGACATACACATTGACGATGAAATACTGAATTTACATCGGAATTGCATACGAAAGGCACAATGCTGCCTTAAGTGCAAGAAGAGTGAGACTTCTTTGACTCTGTGCTTTGATCCTTTCCTGTGAGACCAGTATTAGTTTCCGATACACCACTGCAGGTTCAAAGTAATCCTTGGACCTTCACATTGACGATGAAACACAGAAATCGCATCGGAATTAAATACAAAAGGCACAATGCCGCCTTAAGTTCAAGAATAGAGACTCTTCTTACAGTCGGTGCTTTGAGCAGTCCCTGTGAGACCAGTATTAGTTTCCGATACACCACTGCCGGCTCAATGTATACCTTGGACCTTCACATTGACGATGAAACACTGAAATTAAATCGGAATTAAAAACAAAAGGCACAACGCCGCCTTCAGTGCAAGAAGAGTGAGAATTCTTAGAGTCTGGGCTTAGATCCCTTCCTGTGAGGCCAGTGTTAGTTTCCGATACACCACTGCAGGTTCAATGTATTCCTTGGACCTTCACATTGACGATGAAACACAGAAATCGCATCGGAATTAAGTACAAAAAGAACAATGCAGCCTTAAGTACAAGAATAGAGACTTTTCTTACAATCGGTGCTTTGAGCAGTCCCTGTGAGTCCAGTATTAGTTTCAGATACACCACTGCAGGTTCAATGTATTCCTTAGACATACACATTGACGATGAAGCACTGAAATTACATCGGAATTAAATACAAAAGACACTATGCCGCCTTAAGTGCAAGAAGAGTGAGACTTCTTAGAGTCTGTGTGTGATCCTTTCCTGTGAGACCACTATTAGGTTCCGATACACAACTGCAGGTGCAATGTAATCCTTGGACCTTCACATTGACGATGAAACACAGAAATCGCATCGGATTGAAATACAAAAGGCACAATGCCGCCTTAAGTACGAGAATAGAGACTCTTCTTACAGTCGGTGCTTTGATCCATTTCTGTGAGACCAATATTAGTTTCCGATACACCACAGCAGGTACAATGTATTCCTTGGACATTGACATTGACGATGAAACACTGAATTTACATCGGAATTGCATACGAAAGGCACAATGCTGCCTTAAGTGCAAGAAGAGTCAGACTTCTTTGACTCTGTGCTTTTGATCCTTTCCTGTGAGTCCAGTATTAGTTTGCGATACACCACTGCAGGTTCAAAGTAATCCTTGTACCTTCACATTGACGATGAAACACAGAAATCGCATCGGAATTAAATACAAAAGGCACAATGCCGCCTTAAGTACAAGAATAGAGACTCTTCTTACAGTCGGTGCTTTGAGCAGTCCCTGTGAGACCAGTATTAGTTTCCGATACACCACTGCCGGCTCAATGTATTCCTTGGAGCTTCACATTGACGATGAAACACTGAAATTACATCGCAATTAAAAATAAAAGGCACAACGCCGCCTTCAGTGCAAGAGGAGTGAGAATTCTTAGAGTCTGGGCTTAGATCCTTTCCTGTGAGGCCAGTATTAGTTTCCGATACACCACTGCAGGATCAATGTATTCCTTGGACCTTCACATTGACGATGAAACACAGAAATCGCATCGGAATTAAGTACAAAAAGAACAATGCCGCCTTAAGTACAAGAATAGAGACTTTTCTTACAGTCGGTGCTTTGAGCAGTCCCTGTGAGACCAGTATTAGTTTCAGATACACCACTGCAGGTTCAATGTATTCCTTAGACATACACATTGACGATGAAGCACTGAAATTACATCGGAATTAAATACAAAATACACTATGCCGCCTTAAGTGCAAGAAGAGTGATACTTCTTAGAGTCTGTGAGTGATCCTTTCCTGTGAGACCACTATTAGGTTCCGATACACAACTGCAGGTGCAATGTAATCCTTGGACATTCACATTGACGATAACACACAGAAATCGCATAGGATTGAAATACAAAAGGCACAATGCCGCCTTAAGTACGAGAATAGAGACTCTTCTTACAGTCGGTGCTTTGATCCATTTCTATGAGACCAATATTAGTTTCCGATACACCACAGCGGGTTCAATGTATTCCTTGGACATTGACGTTGACGATGAAACACTGAAATTACATCGAAATTACATACAAAAGGCACAATGCCGCCTTAAGTTCAAGAAGAGTGGGACTTCTTAGAGTCTGCGCTTTGATCCTTTCCTATGAGACCAATTTTAGTTTCCGATACGTCACTGCAGGTTCAATGTATTCTTTTTACATACACAATGAGATGAAACACTGAAATTACATCGGAATTAAATACAAAAGGCACAATGCCACCTTAAGTTCAAGAAGAGTGAGACTTCTTAGAGTCTGTGCTTTGGTCCTTTCCTATGAGACCAGTATTAGTTGCCGATACACCACTGCAGGATCAATGAATTCCTTTTACATACACATTAACGATGAAACACTGAAATTACATAGGAAATAAATACAAAAGGCACAATGCCGCCTTCAGTGCAAGAAGAGTGAGAGTTCTTAGAGTCTGTGCTTTGATCCTTTCCTATGAGACCAGTATTACTTTCCGATACACCACCCAGTTTCAATGTATTCGTTTACATACACATTGACGATGAAACACTGAAATTACATCGGAATTAAATACAACAGGCACAATGCCCACTTAAGTGCAAGAAGAGTGAGATTTCTTAGATTCTGTGCTTTGATGCTTTCCTGTGAGGCCAGTATTAGTTTCTGATACACCACTGCAGGTTCAATGTATTCCTTGGACCTTCACATTGACGATGAAACACAGAAATCGCATCGGAATTATGTACAAAAAGAACAATGCCGCCTTAAGTACAAGAATAGAGACTTTTCTTACAGTCGGTGCTTTGAGCAGTCCCTGTGAGACCAGTATTAGTTTCAGATACACCACTGCAGGTTCAATGTATTCCTTAGACATACACATTGACGATGAAGCACTGAAATTACATCGGAATTAAATACAAAAGACACTATGCCGCCTTAAGTGCAAGAAGAGTGAGACTTCTTAGAGTCTGTGTGTGATCCTTTCCTGTGAGACCACTATTAGGTTCCGATTCACAACTGCAGGTGCAATGTAATCCTTGGACCTTCACATTGACGATGAAACACTGAAATTACATCGGAATTAAAAACAAAAGGCACAACGCCGCCTTCAGTGCAAGAAGAGTGAGACTTCTTAGAGTCTGTGCTTTGATCCTTTCCTGTGAGACCAGTATTAGTTTCCGATACACCACTGCAATTTCAATGTATTCCTTGGACATACACATTGACGATGAAACACTGAATTTAGATCGGAATTGCATACGAAAGGCACAATGCTGCCTTCAGTGCAAGAAGAGTGAGACTTCTTTGACTCTGTGCTTTGATCCTTTCCTGTGAGACCAGTATCAGTTTCCGATACACCACTGCAGGTTCAAAGTAATCCTTGGACCTTCACATTGACGATGAAACACAGAAATCGCATCGGAGTTAAATACAAAAGGCACAATGCCGCCTTAAGTACAAGAATAGAGACTCTTCTTACAGTCGGTGGTTTGAGCAGTCCCTGTGAGACTAGTATTAGTTTCCGATACACCACTGCCGGCTCAATGTATTCCTTGGAACTTCACATTGACGATGAAACACTGAAATTACATCGGAATTAAAAACAAAAGGCACAACGCCGCCTTCAGTGCAAGAAGAGTGAGAATTGTTAGAGTCTGGTCTTATATCCTTTCCTGTGAGGCCAGTATTAGTTTCCGATACACCACTGCACGTTCAATGTATTCCTTGGACCTTCACATTGACGATGAAACACAGAAATCGCATTGGAATTAAGTACAAAAACAACAATGCCGCCTTAAGTACAAGAATAGAGACTTTTCTTACAGTCGGTGCTTTGAGCAGTCCCTGTGAGACCAGTATTAGTTTCAGATACACAACTGCAGGTTCAATGTATTCCTTAGACATACACATTGACGATGAAGCACTGAAATTACATCGGAATTAAATACAAAAGACACTATGCCGCCTTAAGTGCAAGAAGAGTGAGACTTCTTAGAGTCTGTGTGTGATCCTTTCCTGTAAGACCACTATTAGGTTCCGATACACAACTGCAGGTGCAATGTAATCCTTGGACCTTCACATTGACGATGAAACACAGAAATCGCATCGGATTGAAATACAAAAGGCACAATGCCGCCTTAAGTACGAGAATAGAGACTCTTCTTACAGTCGGTGCTTTGATCCATTTCTGTGAGACCAATATTAGTTTCCGATACACCACAGCAGGTTCAATGTATTCCTTGGACATTGACATTGACGATGAAACACTGAATTTACATCGGAATTGCATACGGAAGGCACAATGCTGCCTTAAGTGCAAGAAGAGTCAGACTTCTTTGACTCTTTGCTTTGATCCTTTCCTGTGAGACCAGTATTAGTTTCCGATACACCACTGCAGGTTCAAAGTAATCCTTGCACCTTCACATTGACGATGAAACACAGAAATCGCATCGGAATTAAATACAAAAGGCACAATGCCGCCTTAAGTACAAGAATAGAGACTCTTCTTACAGTCGGTGCTTTGAGCAGTCCCTGTGAGACCAGTATTAGTTTCCGATACACCACTGCCGGCTCAATGTATTCCTTGGACCTTCACATTGACGATGAAACACTGAGATTACATCGGAATTGAAACAAAAGGCACAACGCCGCCTTCAGTGCAAGAAGAGTGAGAATTCTTAGAGTCTGGGCTTAGATCCTTTCCTGTGAGGCCAGTATTAGTTTCCGATACACCACTGCAGGTTCAATGTATTCCTTGGACCTTCACATTGACGATGAAACACAGAAATCGCATCGGAATTAAGTACAAAAAGAACAATGCCGCCTTAAGTACAAGAATAGAGACTTTTCTTACAGTCGGCGCTTTGAGCAGTCCCTGTGAGACCAGTATTAGTTTCAGATACACCACTGCAGGTTCAATGTATTCCTTAGACATACACATTGACGATGAAGCACTGAAATTACATCGGAATTAAATACAAAATACACTATGCCGCCTTAAGTGCAAGAAGAGTGAGACTTCTTAGAGTCTGTGTGTGATCCTTTCCTGTGAGACCACTATTAGGTTCCGATACACAACTGCAGGTGCAATGTAATCCTTGGACCTTCACATTGACGATGAAACACAGAAATCGCATCGGATTGAAATACAAAAGGCACAATGCCGCCTTAAGTACGAGAATAGAGACTCTTCTTACAGTCGGTGCTTTGATCCATTTCTGTGAGACCAATATTAGTTTCCGATACACCACAGCAGGTTCAATGTATTCTTGGACATTGAAATTGACGATGAAACACTGAAATTACATCGGAATTACATACAAAAGGCACAATGCCGCCTTAAGTTCAAGAAGGGTGGGACTTCTTAGAGACTGCGCTTTGATCCTTTCCTATGAGACCAATTTTAGTTTCCGATACGTCACTGCAGGTTCAATGTATTCTTTTTACATACACAATGAGATGAAACATTGAAATTACATCGGAATTAAATACAAAAGGCACAATGCCGCCTTAAGTTCAAGAAGACTGAGACTTCTTAGAGTCTGTGCTTTGGTCCTTTCCTATGAGACCAGTATTAGTTTCCGATACACCACTGCAGGTTCAATGAATTCCTTTTACATACACATTACCGATGAAACACTGAAATTACATAGGAAATAAATACAAAAGGCACAATGCCGCCTTAAGTGCAAGAAGAGTGAGAGTTCTTAGAGTCTGTGCTTTGATCCTTTCCTATGAGACCAGTATTACTTTCCGATACACCACCCAGTTTCAATGTATTCGTTTACATACACATTGACGATGAAACACTGAAATTACATCGGAATTAAATACAACAGGCACAATGCCCACTTAAGTGCAAGAAGAGTGAGATTTCTTAGATTCTGTGCTTTGATGCTTTCCTGTGAGACAAGTATTAGTTTCATATACACCACTGCAGGTTCAATGTATCCCTTGGACAATCACATTGACGATGAAACACTGAAATTACATCGGAATTAAATACAAAAGGCACAATGCCGCCTTAAGTACAAGAATATATACTCTTCTTACAGTCGGTTCTTTGATCCTTTCCAGTGAGACCAGTATTAGTTTCCGATACACCACTGCACGTTCAATGTATTCCTTGGACCTTCACATTGACGATGAAACACAGAAATCGCATTGGAATTAAGTACAAAAAGAACAATGCCGCCTTAAGTACAAGAATAGAGACTTTTCTTACAGTCGGTGCTTTGAGCAGTCCCTGTGAGACCAGTATTAGTTTCAGATACACAACTGCAGGTTCAATGTATTCCTTAGACATACACATTGACGATGAAGCACTGAAATTACATCGGAATTAAATACAAAAGACACTATGCCGCCTTAAGTGCAAGAAGAGTGAGACTTCTTAGAGTCTGTGTGTGATCCTTTCCTGTAAGACCACTATTAGGTTCCGATACACAACTGCAGGTGCAATGTAATCCTTGGACCTTCACATTGACGATGAAACACAGAAATCGCATCGGATTGAAATACAAAAGACACAATGCCGCCTTAAGTACGAGAATAGAGACTCTTCTTACAGTCGGTGCTTTGATCCATTTCTGTGAGACCAATATTAGTTTCCGATACACCACAGCAGGTTCAATGTATTCCTTGGACATTGACATTGACGATGAAACACTGAATTTACATTGGAATTGCATACGGAAGGCACAATGCTGCCTTAAGTGCAAGAAGAGTCAGACTTCTTTGACTCTTTGCTTTGATCCTTTCCTGTGAGACCAGTATTAGTTTCCGATACACCACTGCAGGTTCAAAGTAATCCTTGGACCTTCACATTGACGATGAAACACAGAAATCGCATCGGAATTAAATACAAAAGGCACAATGCCGCCTTAAGTACAAGAATAGAGACTCTTCTTACAGTCGGTGCTTTGAGCAGTCCCTGTGAGACCAGTATTAGTTTCCGATACACCACTGCCGGCTCAATGTATTCCTTGGACCTTCACATTGACGATGAAACACTGAGATTACATCGGAATTGAAACAAAAGGCACAACGCCGCCTTCAGTGCAAGAAGAGTGAGAATTCTTAGAGTCTGGGCTTAGATCCTTTCCTGTGAGGCCAGTATTAGTTTCCGATACACCACTGCAGGTTCAATGTATTCCTTGGACCTTCACATTGACGATGAAACACAGAAATCGCATCGGAATTAAGTACAAAAAGAACAATGCCGCCTTAAGTACAAGAATAGAGACTTTTCTTACAGTCGGCGCTTTGAGCAGTCCCTGTGAGACCAGTATTAGTTTCAGATACACCACTGCAGGTTCAATGTATTCCTTAGACATACACATTGACGATGAAGCACTGAAATTACATCGGAATTAAATACAAAATACACTATGCCGCCTTAAGTGCAAGAAGAGTGAGACTTCTTAGAGTCTGTGTGTGATCCTTTCCTGTGAGACCACTATTAGGTTCCGATACACAACTGCAGGTGCAATGTAATCCTTGGACCTTCACATTGACGATGAAACACAGAAATCGCATCGGATTGAAATACAAAAGGCACAATGCCGCCTTAAGTACGAGAATAGAGACTCTTCTTACAGTCGGTGCTTTGATCCATTTCTGTGAGACCAATATTAGTTTCCGATACACCACAGCAGGTTCAATGTATTCTTGGACATTGAAATTGACGATAAAACACTGAAATTACATCGGAATTACATACAAAAGGCACAATGCCGCCTTAAGTTCAAGAAGGGTGGGACTTCTTAGAGACTGCGCTCTGATCCTTTCCTATGAGACCAATTTTAGTTTCCGATACGTCACTGCAGGTTCAATGTATTCTTTTTACATACACAATGAGATGAAACATTGAAATTACATCGGAATTAAATACAAAAGGCACAATGCCGCCTTAAGTTCAAGAAGACTGAGACTTCTTAGAGTCTGTGCTTTGGTCCTTTCCTATGAGACCAGTATTAGTTTCCGATACACCACTGCAGGTTCAATGAATTCCTTTTACATACACATTACCGATGAAACACTGAAATTACATAGGAAATAAATACAAAAGGCACAATGCCGCCTTAAGTGCAAGAAGAGTGAGAGTTCTTAGAGTCTGTGCTTTGATCCTTTCCTATGAGACCAGTATTACTTTCCGATACACCACCCAGTTTCAATGTATTCGTTTACATACACATTGACGATGAAACACTGAAATTACATCGGAATTAAATACAACAGGCACAATGCCCACTTAAGTGCAAGAAGAGTGAGATTTCTTAGATTCTGTGCTTTGATGCTTTCCTGTGAGACAAGTATTAGTTTCATATACACCACTGCAGGTTCAATGTATCCCTTGGACAATCACATTGACGATGAAACACTGAAATTACATCGGAATTAAATACAAAAGGCACAATGCCGCCTTAAGTACAAGAATATATACTCTTCTTACAGTCGGTTCTTTGATCCTTTCCAGTGAGACCAGTATTATTTTCCGATACACCACTGCAGGTTCAATGTATTCCTTGGACGTTCACATTGACGATGAAACACTGAAATTACATCGGAATTAAAAACAAAAGGCACAACGCCGCCTTCAGTGCAAGAAGAGTGAGAATTCTTAGAGTCTGGGCTTAGATCCTTTCCTGTGAGGCCAGTATTAGTTTCCGATACACCACTGCAGGTTCAATGTATCCCTTGGACAATCACATTGACGATGAAACACTGAAATTACATCGGAATTAAATACAAAAGGCACAATGCCGCCTTAAGTACAAGAATATATACTCTTCTTACAGTCGGTTCTTTGATCCTTTCCAGTGAGACCAGTATTAGTTTCCGATACACCACTGCAGGTTCAATGTATTCCTTGGACGTTCACATTGACGATGAAACACTGAAATTACATCGGAATTAAAAACAAAAGGCACAACGCCGCCTTCAGTGCAAGAAGAGTGAGAATTCTTAGAGTCTGGGCTTAGATCCTTTCCTGTGAGGCCAGTATTAGTTTCCGATACACCACTGCAGGTTCAATGTATTCCTTGGACCTTCACATTGACGATGAAACACAGAAAACGCATCGGAATTAAGTACAAAATGCACAATGCCGCCTTAAGTACAAGAATAGAGACTCTTCTTACAGTCGGTGCTTTGAGCATTCCCTGTGAGACCAGTATTCGATTGCGATACACCACTGCTGGTTCAATGTATACATTGGACATTCACATTGACGATGAAACAGAGATATCGCATCGGAATTAAATTCCAAAGGCACAATCCCGCCTAAAGTTCAAGAAGAGTGAGTCTGTGCATTGATCCTTACCTATGAGACCAGTATTAGTTTCCGATACACCACTGCAGGTTCAATGTATTCCTTTTACATACACATTGACGATGAAACACTGAAATCACTTCGGAATTAAATACAAGAAGCACAATGACACCTTAAGTGCAAGAAGAGTGAGACTTCTTAGATTCTGTGCTTTGATCCTTTCCTGTGAGACCAGTATTAGTTTCCGACACACCATTGCAGGGTCAATGTATTCATTGGACCTTCACATTGACAATGAAACACTGAAATTACAACGGAGTTAAATACAAAAGGCACAATGACGCCATAAGAACAAGAAGAGTGAGACTTCTTAGAGTATGTGCTTTGATCCTTTCCTGTGAGGCAAGTATTCGTTTCCGATACACCACTGCAGGATCAATGTATTTCTTGGACGTTCACATTGACGATGAAACACTGAAATTACATCGGAATTAATAACAAAAGGCACAACGCCGCCTTCAGTGCAAGAAGAGTGAGAATTCTTAGAGTGTGTGCTTTGATCCTTTCCTGTGGGGCCAGTATTAGTTGCCGATACACCACTGCTGGTACAATGTATTCCTTGGACCTTCACATTGACGATGAAACACAGAAATCGCATCGGAATTAAGTACAAAAAGCACAATGACGCCTTAAGTACAAGAATAGAGACTCTTCTTACAGTAGGTGCTTTGAGCAGTCCCTGTGAGACCAGTATTAGTTTCCGATACACCACTGCAGGGTCAATGTATTCCTTAGGCATACACATTGACGATGAAACACTGAAATTACATCGGAATTAAATACAAAAGGCACTATTTAGCCTTAAGTGCAAGAAGAGTGAGACTTCTTAGAGTCTGTGCTTTGATCCTTTCCTGTGAGACCACTATTAGGTTCCGATACACAACTGAAGGTGCAATGTAATCCTTGGACCTTCACATTGACGATGAAACACAGAAATCGCATCGGAATTAAATACAAAAGGCACAATGCCGCCTTATGTACGAGAATAGTGACTCTTCTTACAGTCGGTGCTTTGATCCATTTCTGTGAGACCAATATTAGTTTCTGACACACCACTGCAGGTTCAATGTATTCCTTGGACATTCACATTGACGATTAAACACTGAAATTACATCGGAATTACATACAAAAGGCACAATGCCGCCTTAAGTGCAAGAAGAGTGAGACTTCTTAGAGTCTGCGCTTTGATCCTTTCCTATGAGACCAATTTTAGTTTCCGATACATCTCTGCAGGTTCAATGTATTCTTCTTACACACACATTGAGGATGAACCACTGAAATTACATCGGAATTAAATACAAAAGGCACTATGCCGCCTTAAGTGCAAGAAGAGTGAGACTTCATAGAGTCTGTGCTTTGATCCTTTCCTATGAGACCAGTATTAGTTTCCGATACACCACTGCAGGTTCAATGTATTCCTTTTACATACACATTAACGATGAAACACTAACACTACAACGGAATTAAATACAAAAGGCCCAATACCGCCTTAAGTGCAAGAAGAGTGAGACTTCTTAGAGCCTGTGATTTGATCCTTTCCTATGAGACCAGTATTAGTTTCCGAACACCACTGCAGGTTCAATGTATTCCTTTTACATACACATTGACGATGAAACACTGATATTACATCGGAATTAAATGCAAAAGGCAAAATGCCGTCTTAAGTGCAAGAAGAGTGAGACTTCTTAGATTCTATGTTTTGATCCTTTCCTGACAGACCAGTATTAGTTTCCGATACACCACTGCAGGTGCAATGTATTCCTTGGACCTTCGCATTGACGATGAAATACAGAAATCGGATCGGAATTAAATACAAAAGGCACAATGCCGCCTTTAGTACAAGAATAGAGACTCCTCTTACTGTTGGTGTTTGATCTTTTCCTGTGAGACCAGTATTAGTTTCCGATACACCACTGCAGGTTCCTTGTATTCCTTGGACATTCACATTGACGATGAAACACTGAAATTACATCAGAATTACATAGAAAAGGCACAATGCTGACTTAAATGCAAGAAGAGTGAAACTTCTTAGAGTCTGTGCTTTGATCCTTTCCTATGAGAACAGTATTAGTTTCCGATACACCACTGCAGGTTCAATGTATTCCTTGGACCTTCACATTGACGATGAAATACAGAAATTACATCGGAATTAAATACAAAATTCACAATGACGCCTTAAATGAGAGAAGAGTGAGACTTATAAGAGTCTGTGGTTTGATAATTTCCTATGAGACCAGTATTAGTTTCCGATACACCACTGCAGCTTCAATGTATTCCTTGGACCTTCACATTGACGACGAAACACAGAAGTCGCATCGGAATTAAACACAAAAGGCACAATGCCACCTTAAGTACAAGAATATAGACTCTTCTTACAGTCGGTCATTTGATCCTTTCCTATGAGACCAGTATTAGTTTCCGATACACCACTGCAGGTTCAAAACATTCCTTTTACATACACATTGACGATGAAACACTGAAATTACATAGGAATTAAATACAAAAAACAGAATGCCACCTTAAGTGCAAGAAGAGTGAGACTTCTAGGAGTCTGTGCTTTGATTCTATCCTATGAGACGAGTATTAGAGTCCGATACACCACTGCAGGTTCAATGTATTTCTTGGACCTTCACATTGACGATGAAACACTGAAATTACTTCAGAATTAAATACAAGAGGCACAATGACGCCATAAGACCAAGAAGAGTTAGACTTCTTAGAGTATGTGCTTTGATCCTTTCCTGTGAGGCAAGTATTAGTTTCCGATACACCACTGCAAGATGAATGTATTTCTTGGACGTTCACATTGACGATGAAACACAGAAATCGCATTGGAATTAAGTACAAAAAGCACAATGCCGCCTTAAGTACAAGAATAGAGACTCTTCTTACAGTCGGTGCGTTGAGCATTCCCTGTGAGACCATTATTCGATTGCGATACACCACTGCTGGTTCAATGTATACCTTGGACCTTCGCATTGACGATGAAACAGAGAAATCGCATCGGAATTAAATACAAAAGGCACAATCCCGCCTAAAGATCAAGAAGAGTGAGACTTCTTAGAGTCTGTGCTTTGATCCTTTCCTATGAGACCAGTATTAGTTTCAATTACACCACTGCAGGTTCAATGTATTCCTTTTCCATACACATTGACGATGAAACACTGAAATTATATCGGAATTAAATACAAGAGGCACAATGCCCCCTTAAGTGCAAGAAGAGTGAGACTTCTTAGATTCTGTGCTTTGATCCTTTCCTGTGAGACAAGTATTAGTTTCATATACACCACTGCAGGTTCAATGTATCCATTGGACAATCACATTGACGATGAAACCCAGAAATTGCATCGGAATTAAAAACAAAATGCACAATGCCGCCTTAAGTACAAGAAAAGAGACTCTTTTTACAGTCGGTGCTTTCAGCAGTCCCTGTGAGACCAGCATTAGTTAACGATACACCACTGCCGGCTCAATGTATTCCTTGGACCTTCACATTGACAATGAAACACTGAAATTATATCGGAATTAAATACAAGAGGCACAATGCCGCCTTAAGTGCAAGAAGAGTGAGAATTCTTAGAGTCTGTGCTTTGAGCCTTTCCTTTGAGGCCAGTATTAGTTTCCGATACACCACTGCAGATTCAATGTATTCCTTGGACCTTCACATTGACGATGAAACACAGAAATCGCATCGGAATTAAGTACAAAAAGCACAATGCCGTCTTAAGTACAGGAATAGAGACTCTTCTTACAGTAGGTGCTTTTAGCAGTCCCTGCGAGACCAGTATTAGTTTCCGATACACCACTGCAGGTTCAATGCATTCCTTAGACATACACATTGACGATGAAACACCGAAAGTAAAACGGAATTAAATACAAAAGGCACTATGCCGCCTTAAGTGCAAGAAGAGTGAGACTTCTTAGAGTCTGTGCTTTGTTCCTTTCCAGTGAGACCACTATTAGGTTCCGATACGCAACTGCAGATGCAATGTAATACTTGGACCATCACATTGACGATGAAACACAGAAATCGCATCGGAATTAAATACAAAAGGCACAATGCCGCCTTAAGTACGTGAATAGAGACTCCTCTTACAGTTGGTGCTTTGATCCATTTCTGTGAGACCAATATTAGTTTCCGATACACCACTGCAGGTTCAATGTATTCCTTGGACATTCACATTGACGATTAAACACTGAAATTACATCGGAATTACATACAAAAGGCACAATGCCGCCTTAAGTGCAAGAAGAGTGAGACTTCTTAGAGTGTGTCCTATGATCCTTTCCTGTGATACCAGTATTAGTTTCCGATACACCATTGCAGTTTCAATGTACTCCTTATCCTTCACATTGACAATGAAACACTGAAATTACATCGGAATTAAATACAAAAGGCACAATGACGCCATAAGAACAAGAAGAGTGAGACTTCTTAGAGAATGTGCGTTGATCCTTTCCTGTGAGGCAAGTATTAGTTTCCGATACACCAGTTCAAGATCAATGTATTTCTTGGACGTTCACATTGACGTTGAAACACTGAAATTACATCGGAATTAAAAACAAAAGGCACAACGCCGCCTTAAGTGCAAGAAGAGTGAGAATTCTTAGAGTCTGTGCTTTGATCCTTTCCTGTGAGGCCAGTATTAGTTTCCGATACACCACTGCAGGTTCAATGTATTCCTAGGACCTTCACATTAACGATGAAACACAGAAATCGCACCGGAATTAAGTACAAAAAGCACAATGCCGCCTTAAGTACTAAAATAGAGACTCTTCTTACAGTCGGTGCTTTGAGCATTCCCTGTGAGACCAGTATTCGATTGCAATACACCACTGCTGGTTCAATGTATACCTTGGACCTTCACATTGACGATGAAACAGAGATATCGCATCGGAATTAAATACAAAAGGCACAATGCCACCTTAAGTACAAGAATATAGACTCTTCTTACAGTCGGTCCTTTGATCCTTTCATATGAGACCAGTATTAGTTTCCGATACGCCACTGCAGGTTCGATGTATTCCTTTTACATACGCATTGACGATGAAACACGCAAATTACATAGGAATTAAATACAAAAGGCACAATGACGCCATAAGAACAAGAAGAGTGAGACTTCTTAGAGTGTGTACTTTGATCCTTTCCTGTGAGGCAAGTATTAGTTTCCGATACACCACTGCAAGATCAATGTATTTCTTGGACGTTCACATTGACGATGAAACACTGAAATTGCATCGGAATTAAAAACAAAAGGCACAACGCCGCCTTCAGTGCAAGAAGAGTGAGAATTCTTAGAGTCTGTGCTTTGAGCCTTTCCTTTGAGGCCAGTATTAGTTTCCGATACACCACTGCAGATTCAATGTATTCCTTGGACCTTCACATTGACATTGAACCACAGAAATCGCATCGGAATTAAGTACTAAAAGCACAATGCCGCCTTAAGTACAGGAATAGAGACTCCTCTTACAGTAGGTGCTTTGAGCAGTCCCTGCGAGACCAGTATTAGTTTCCGATACACCACTGCTGGTTCAATGCATTCCTTAGACATACACATTGACGATGAAACACCGAAATTAAAACGGAATTAAATACAAAAGGCACTATGCCGCCTTAAGTGCAAGAAGAGTGAGACTTCTTAGAGTCTGTGCTTTGTTCCTTTCCAGTGAGACCACTATTAGGTTCCGATACACAACTGCAGATGCAATGTAATACTTGGACCTTCACATTGACGATGAAACACAGAAATCGCATCGGAATTAAATAAAAAAGGCACAATGCCGCCTTAAGTGCAAGAAGATTGAGACTTCTTAGAGTCTGCGCTTTGATCCTTTCCTATGAGACCAATTTTAGTTTCCGATACATCTCTGCAGGTTCAATGTTTTCTTTTTACATACACCTTGAGGATGAAACACTGAAATTACATCGGAATGAAATGCAAAAGGCACAATGCCGCCTTAAGTGCAAGAAGAGTGAGACTTCTTAGAGTCTGTGCTTTGATCCTTTCCTATGAGACCAGTATTAGTTTCCGATACACCACTGCAGGTTCAATGAATTCCTTGGACCTTCACATTGACGATGAAACAAAGAAATTACATCGGAATTAAATACAAAAGGCACAATGACGCCTTACATGAAAGAAGAGTGAGACTTCTTAGAGTCTGTGATTTTATAATTTCCTATGAGACCAGTATTAGTTTCCGATCCACCACTGCAGCTTCAATGCATTCCTTGGACCTTCACATTGACGACGAAACACAGAAATCGCATCGGAATTAAATACAAAAGGCACAATGCCACCTTAAGTACAAGAATATAGGCTCTTCTTACAGTCGGTCCTTTGATCCTTTCATATGAGACCAGTATTAGTTTCCGATACACCACTGGGTTCAATGTATTCCTTTTACATACACATTGACGATGAAACACGCAAATTACATAGGAATTAAATACAAAAGGGTCAATGCCACCTTAAGTGCAAGAAGAGTGAGACTTCTAGGAGTCTGTGCTTTGATTCTTTCCTATGAGACCAGTATTAGTTTCTGATACACCACTGCAGGTTCAATGTATTTCTTGGACCTTCACATTGACGACGATACACAGTAATCGCATCGGAATTTAATACAAAGGGCTCAAAGCCACCTTAAGTAAAAGAATATAGACTCTTCTTACAGTCGGTGCTTTGATCCTTTCATGGGAGACCAGTACTAGCTTCCGATACAACACTGCAGGTTTAATGTATTCCTTGGAAATTCACATTGACGATCAAACACTAAAATTACATCGGAATTAAATACAAATGGCACAATGCCGCCTTAAGTGCAAGAAGAGTGGGACTTCTTAGAGTCTGTGCTTTGATATTTTCCTATGAGACCAGTATTAGTTTCCGATATACCACTGCAGGTTCAATGTATTTATTGGACCTTCACATTGACAACGAAACACAGAGATCGCATCGGAATTAAATACAAAAGGCACAATGCCACCTTAAGTACAAGAATATGTACTCTTCTTACAGTCGGTGCAATGATCCTTTCCTGTGAGACCAGTATTATTTTCCGATACACCACTGCAGGTTCAATGTATTCCTTGTACATTCAAATTGACGATAAAAAACAGATATTACATCCGAATTAAATACAAAAGGCACAATGCCGCCTTAAATGCAAGAAGAGAGAGACTTCTTCGAGTCTGTGCTTTGATTCTTTCCTATGAGACCAGTATTAGGTTCCGATACGCCACTGCAGGTTCAATGTATTCCTTTTACATACATATTGACGATGAAACACTGAAATTACATCGGAATTAAATAGAAAAGGCACAATGCCGCCTTAAGTGCAAGGAGAGTGAGACTTCTTAGAGTCCGTGCTTTGATCCTTTCCTGTGAGACCAGTATTAGTTTCCGATACACCATTGCAGGATCAATGTATTCCTTAGATATTCACATTGACGACCAAACACTAAGATTACATCGGAGTAAAATACAAATGGCACAATGCCGCCCTAAGTGCACGAAGAGTGAGACTTCTTAGGGTCTGTGCTTTGATACTTTCCTATGAGACCAGTATTAGTTTCCGATACACCACTGCAGGTTCAATGTATTTCTTGGACCTTCACATTGACAACGAAACACAGAAATCGCATCGGAATTAAATACAAAATTCACAATGCCGCCTTAAGTACAAGAATATGGACTCTTCTTACAGTCGGTGCATTGATCCTTTCCTGTGAGACCAGTATTAGTTTCCGATACACCACTGCAGGTTCAATGTATTCCTTGGACATTCATATTGACGATGAAAAACTGATATAACATCCGAATTAAATACAAAAGGCACAATGCCGCCTTAAATGCAAGAAGAGAGAGACTTCTTCGAGTCTGTGCTTTGATTCTTTCCTATGAGACCAGTATTAGTTTCCGATACACCACTGCAGGTTCAATGTATTCCTTTTACATACACATTGACGATGAAACACTGAAATTACATCGGAATTAAATAGAAAAGGCGCAATGCCGCCTTAAGTGCAAGAAGAGTGAGACTTCTTAGAGTCCATGCTTTGATCCTTTCCTGTGAGACCAGTATTAGTTTCCGATACACCATTGCAGGATCAATGTATTCCTTAGAAATTCACATTGACGACCAAACACTAAAATTACATCGGAATTAAATACAAATGGCACAATGCCGCCTTAAGTGCAAGAAGAGTGAGACTTCTTAGAGTCTGTGCTTTGATACTTTCCTATGAGACCAGTATCAGTTTCCGATACACCACTGCAGGTTCAGTGTATTTCTTGGACCTACACATTGACAAGGAAACACAGAAATCGCATCGGAATTAAATACAAAAGGCACAATGCCGCCTTAAATACAAGAATATGGACTCTTCTTACAGTCGGTGCTTTGATCCTTTCCTGTGAGACCAGTATTAGTTTCTAATACACCACTGCAGGTTCAATGTATTCCTTTTACATACACTTTGACGATGAAACACTGAAATTACATCGGAATTAAATACAAAAGGCACAATGCCGCCTTAAGTGAAAGAAGAGAGAGACTTCTTCGAGTCTGTGTTTTGATTCTTTCCTATGAGACCAGTATTAGTTTCCGATACACCACTGCAGGTTCAATGTATTCCTTTTACATACACATTGACGATGAAACACTGAAATTACATCGGAATTAAATAGAAAAGGCGCAATGCCGCCTTAAGTGCAAGAAGAGTGAGACTTCTTAGAGTCTGCGCTTTGATACTTTCCTATGAGACCAGTATTAGTTTCCGATACACCACTGCAGGTTGAGTGTATTTCTTGGACGTACACATTGGCAAGGAAACACAGAAATCGCATCGGAATTAAATACAAAAGGCACAATGCCGCCTTAAATACAAGAATATGGACTCTTCTTTCAGTCGGTGCTTTGATCCTTTCCTGTGAGACCAGTATTAGTTTCCGATACACCACTGCGGGTTCAATGTATTCCTTTTACATACACATTGACGATGAAACACTGAAATTACATCGGAATTAAATACAAAAGGCACAATGCCGCCTTAAGTGAATGAAGAGTGAGACTTCTTAGAGTCTGTGTTTTGATCCTTTCCCTTGAGACCAGTATTATTTTCTGATACACCACTGCAGTTTCAATGTATTCCTTGGTCCTTCACATTCACGACAAAAAACAGAAATCGCATCGGAATTAAATACAAAACGCACAATTCCGCCTTAAGAACAAGAATAGAGACTCTTCTTACAGTCGGTGCTGTGATCCTTTCCTCTGTGACCAGTATTAGTTTCCGATATACCACTGCAGGTTCAATGTATTCCTTGTACATTCACATTGACGATGAAACACAGAAATTACATCGGAATTAAATACAAATGGCCCAATGCCGCCTTAAATGCAAAAAGAGTGAGACTTCTTAGAGTCTGTGCTTTGATCCTTTCCTATGAGACCAGTATTAGTTTCCGATAGACCACTGCAGTTTCAATGTATTTCTTGGACCTTCACATTGACGATGAAACACAGAAATTACATCGGAATTAAATACAAAAGGCACAATGACGCCTTAAATGCAAGAAGAGTGAGACTTCTTAGAGTCTGTGCTTTGATCCTTTCCTGTGAGACCAGTATTAGTTACCGATACACCACTGCAGGTTCTATGTATTCCTTGGACATTCACATTGACGATGAAACACTGAAATTACATCAAAATTAATTACAAAAGGCACAATGCCGCATTAAATGCAAGAAGAGTGAGACTTCTTGGAGTCTGTGCTTTGATCCATTCCTGTGAGACCAGTACTAGTTTCCGAAACACCACTGCAGGTTCAATGTATTCCTGGGACATTCACATTGACGATGAAAAACTGCTATTACATCGGAATTAAATACAAAAGGCACAATGCCGCCTTAAATGCAAGAATAGTGAGACTTCTTAGAGAGTGTGCTTTGAACCTTTCCTGTGAGACCAGTATTAGTTTCCGATACACCACTGCAGGTTCAATGTATTCCTTTTACATACACATTGACGATGAAACACGCAAATTACATAGGAATTAAATACAAAAGGCACAATGCCACCTTAAGTGCAAGAAGAGTGAGACTTCTAGGAGTCTGTGCTTTGATTCTTTCCTATGAGACCAGTATTAGTTTCCGATACACCACTGCAGGTTCAATGTGTTTCTTGGACCTTCACATTGACGACGATACACAGTAATCGCATCGGAATTTAATACAAAGGGCTCAAAGCCGCCTTAAGTAAAAGAATATAGACTCTTCTTACAGTCGGTGCTTTGATCCTTTCATGGGAGACCAGTACTAGCTTCCGATACAACACTGCAGGTTTAATGTATTCCTTTTACATACATATTGACGATGAAACACTGAAATTACATCGGAATTAAATACAAAAGGCACAATGCCGCCTTAAGTGAAAGAAGAGAGAGACTTCTTCGAGTCTGTGTTTTGATTCTTTCCTATGAGACCAGTATTAGTTTCCGATACACCACTGCAGGTTCAATGTATTCCTTTTACATACACATTGACGATGAAACACTGAAATTACATCGGAACTAAATAGAAAAGGCGCAATGCCGCCTTAAGTGCAAGAAGAGTGAGACTTCTTAGAGTCTGCGCTTTGATACTTTCCTATGAGACCAGTATTTGTTTCCGATACACCACTGCAGGTTGAGTGTATTTCTTGGACGTACACATTGACAAGGAAACACAGAAATCGCATCGGAATTAAATACAAAAGGCACAATGCCGCCTTAAAAACAAGATTATGGACTCTTCTTTCAGTCGGTGCTTTGATCCTTTCCTGTGAGACCAGTATTAGTTTCCGATACACCACTGCGGGTTCAATGTATTCCTTTTACATACACATTGACGATGAAACACTGAAATTACATCGGAATTAAATACAAAAGGCACAATGCCGCCTTAAGTGAATGAAGAGTGAGACTTCTTAGAGTCTGTGTTTTGATCCTTTCCCTTGAGACCAGTATTATTTTCTGATACACCACTGCAGTTTAAATGTATTCCTTGGTCCTTCACATTGACGACAAAAAACAGAAATCGCATCGGAATTAAATACAAAACGCACAATTCCGCCTTAAGAACAAGAATAGAGACTCTTCTTACAGTCGGTGCTTTGATCCTTTCCTCTGTGACCAGTATTAGTTTCCGATATACCACTGCAGGTTCCATGTATTCCTTGTACATTCACATTGACGATGAAACACAGAAATTACATCGGAATTAAATACAAATGGCCCAATGCCGCCTTAAATGCAAAAAGAGTGAGCCTTCTTAGAGTCTGTGCTTTGATCCTTTCCTGTGAGACCAGTATTAGTTACCGATACACCACTGCAGGTTCTATGTATTCCTTGGACATTCACATTGACGATGAAACACTGAAATTACATCAAAATTAATTACAAAAGGCACAATGCCGCATTAAATGCAAGAAGAGTGAGACTTCTTAGAGTCGGTGCTTTGATCCATTCCTGTGAGACCAGTACTAGTTTCCGAAACACCACTGCAGGTTCAATGTATTCCTGGGACATTCACATTGACGATGAAAAACTGCTATTACATCGGAATTAAATACAAAAGGCACAATGCCGCCTTAAATGCAAGAAGAGTGAGACTACTTAGAGAGTGTGTTTTGAACCTTTCCTGTGAGACCAGAATTAGTTTCTGATACACCACTGCAGTTTCAAAGTATTCCTTGGTCCTTCACATTGACGACAAAAAACAGAAATCGCATCGGAATTAAATACAAAAGGCACAATGCCGCCTTAAGAACAAGAATAGAGACTCTTCATACAGTCGGTGCTTTGATCCCTTCCTCTGAGACCGGTATTAGTTTCCGATAAATCACTGCAGGTTCAATGTATTCCTTGTACATTCACATTGACGATGAAACACTGAAATTACATCGGAATTAAATACAAATGGCACAATGCCGCCTTAAATGCAAGAAGAGTGAGACTTCTTAGAGTCTGTGCTTTGATCCTTTCCTATGAGACCAGTATTAGTTTCCGATACACCACTGCAGGTTAAATGTATTCCTTTTACATATACATTGACGATGAAACACTGAAATTACATAGGAATTAAATACAAAAGCCACAATGCCGACTTAAGTGCAAGAAGAGTGAGACTTCTTCGAGTCTGTGCTTTGATACTTTCCTATGAGACCAGTATTAGTTTCCGATACACCACTGCCGGTTCAATGTATTTCTTGGACTTTCACATTGACGACGAAACACAGAAGTCGCATCGGAATTAAGTACAAAGGCACAATGCCGCCTTAAGTACAAGAATATAGTCTCTTCTTCGAGTCGGTGCTTTGATCCTTTCCTGTGAGACCAGTACTAGTTTCCGATACACCACTGCAGGTTCAATGTATTCCTGGGACATTCACATTGACGATGAAAAACTGCAATTACATCGGACTTAAATACAAAAGGCACAATGCCGCCTTAAATGCAAGAAGAGTGAGACTTCTTAGAGAGTGTGCTTTGATCCTTTCCTGTGAGACCAGTATTAGTTTCCGATACACCACTGCAGTTTCAATGTATTCTTTGGACATTCACATTGACGATCAAACAGTGAATTTACATCGGAATTGCATACAAAAGGCACAATGCCGCCTTAAGAACAAGAATAGAGACTCTTCTTACAGGCTGTGCTTTGATCCTTTCCTATGAGACCAGTATTAGTTTCCGATACACCACTGCCGGTTCAATGTATTTCTTGGACCTTCACATTGACGACGAAACACAGAAATCGCATCGGAATTAAATACAAAAGGCACAATGCCGCCTTAAGTACAAGAATATAGACTCTTCTTAGAGTCGGTGCTTTGATCCTTTCCTGTGAGACCAGTACTAGTTTCCGATACACCACTGCAAGTTCAATGTATTCCTTGGACGGTCACATTGACGATGAAACACTGAAATTACATCGGAATTAAATAGAAAAGGCACAATGCCGACTTAAATGCTAAAAGAGTGAGACTTCTCAGAGTCTGTGCTTTCATCCATTCCTATGAGACCAGTATTAGTTTCCGATACACCACTGCAGGTTCAATGTATTCCTTTTACATACACATTGACGATGAAACACTGAAATTACATCGGAATTAAATACAAAAGGTACAATGCCACCTTAAGTGCAAAAGGAGTGAGACTTCTTAGAGTCTGTGCTTTGATCCTTTCCTATGAGACCAGTATTAGTTTCCGATACACCACTGCTGGTTCAAGGTATTCCTTTTACTTACACATTGACGATGAAACACTGAAATTACATCGGAATTAAATACAAAAGACACAATGCCGCCTTAAGTGCAAGAAGAGTGAGACTTCTTAGATTCTGTGCTTTGATCCTTTCCTGTGAGAGCAGTTATAGTTTCCGATACACCATTGCAGGTTCAATGTATTCCTTGGACCTTCACATTATCGGTGAAACACAGAAATCGCGTCGGAATTAAATACAAAAGACACAATGCCACCTTAAGTACGAGATTAGAGACTCTTCATACAGTCGGTGCTTTGATCCTTTCCTGTGAGACCAGTATTAGTTTGCGATACACCACTGCAGGTTCAGAGTATTCCTTTTACATACACATTGACGATGAAACACTGAAATTACATCTGAATTAAATGCAAAAGGAACAATGCCACCGTAAGTGCAAAAGGTGAGAGACTTCTTCCAGTCTGTGCTTTGATCCTTTCCTATGAGACCAGTATTAGTTACCGATACACCACTGCCGGTTCAATGTATTCCTTTTACATACACATTGACGATGAAACACTGAAATTACTTCGGAATTAAGTACGAAAGGCACAATGCTGCCTTAAGTGCAAGAAGAGTGAGACTTCTTAGAGTCTGTGCATTGATCCTTTTCTGTGAGACAAGTTATAGTTTCCGATACACCACTGCAGGTTCAATGTATTCCTTGGACCTTCACATTAACGATGAAACACAGAAATCGCGTCGGAATTAAATACAAAAGACACAATGCCGCCTAAAGTACAAGAATAGAGACTCTTCTTACAGTCGGTGCTTTGATCCTTTCCTGTGTGACCAGTATTAGCTTCCGATACGCCACTGCAGGTTCAATGTAATCCTTTTACATACACATTGACGATGAAACACTGAAATTACATCGGAATTAAATACAAAAGGCAAAATGCCGCCTTAAATGCAAGAAGAGTGAGACTTCTTACAGTCTGTGCTTTGATTCTATCCTATGAGATCAGTATTAGTTTCCGATACACCACTGCAGGTTCAATGTATTCCTTTTACATACACATTGACGATGAATCACTGAAATTACATCGGAATTAAGTACAAAAGGCACAATGCCGCCTTAAGTGCAAGAAGAGTGAGACTTCTTAGAGTCTGTGCTTTGATTCTTTCCTGTGAGACCAGTATTAGTTGCCGATTCACCACTGCTGGTTCAAGGTATTCCTTTTACTTACACATTGAAGATGAAACACTGAAATTACATCGGAATTAAATACAAAAGGCACAATGCCGCCTTAAGTGCAAGATGAGTGAGACTTCTTAGAGTCTGTGCTTTGATCCTTTCCTGTGAGACCACTTATAGTTTCCGATACACCACTGCAGGTTCAATGTATTCCTTGGACCTTCACATTAACGCTGAAACACAGAAATCGCGTCGGAATTAAATACAAAAGACACAATGCCACCTTAAGTACAAGATTAGAGACTCTTCATACAGTCGGTGCTTTGATCCTTTCCTGTGAGACCAGTATTAGTTTGCGATACACCACTGCAGGTTCAGTGTATTCCTTTTACATACACATTGACGATGAAACACTGAAATTACATCGGAATTAAATACAAAAGGCAAAATGCCGCCTTAAATGCAAGAAGAGTGAGACTTCTTAGAGTCTGTGCTTTGATACTTTCCTATGAAAACAGTATTAGTTTCCGATACACCACTGCAGGTTCAGTGTATTTCTTATACCTACACATTGACAAGGAGACACAGAAATCGCATCGGAATTAAATACAAAAGGCACAATGCCGCCTTAAATACAAGAATATGGACTCTTCTTACAGTCGGTGCTTTGATCCTTTCCTGTGAGACCAGTATTAGGTTCCAATACACCACTGCAGGTTCAATGTATTCCTTTTACATACACATTGACGATGAAACACTGAAATTACATCGGAATTAAATACAAAAGGCACAATGCCGCCTTAAGTGAAAGAAGAGAGAGACTTCTTCGAGTCTGTGTTTTGATTCTTTCCTATGAGACCAGTATTAGTTTCCGATACACCACTGCAGGTTCAATGTATTCCTTTTACATACACATTGACGATGAAACACTGAAATTACATCGGAATTAAATAGAAAAGGCGCAATGCCGCCTTAAGTGCAAGAAGAGTGAGACTTCTTAGAGTCTGCGCTTTGATACTTTCCTACGAGACCAGTATTAGTTTCCGATACACCACTGCAGGTTGAGTGTATTTCTTGGACGTACACATTGACAAGGAAACACAGAAATCGCATCGGAATTAAATACAAAAGGCACAATGCCGCCTTAAATACAAGAATATGGACTCTTCTTTCAGTCGGTGCTTTGATACTTTCCTGTGAGACCAGTATTAGTTTCCGATACACCACTGCGGGTTCAATGTATTCCTTTTACATACACATTGACGATGAAACACTGAAATTACATCGGAATTAAATACAAAAGGCACAATGCCGCCTTAAGTGAATGAAGAGTGAGACTTCTTAGAGTCTGTGTTTTGATCCTTTCCCTTGAGACCAGTATTATTTTCCGATACACCACTGCAGTTTCAATGTATTCCTTGGTCCTTCACATTGACGACAAAAAACAGAAATCGCATCGGAATTAAATACAAAAGGCACAATTCCGCCTTAAGAACAAGAATAGAGACTCTTCTTACAGTCGGTGCTTTGATCCTTTCCTCTGTGACCAGTATTAGTTTCCGATATACCACTGCAGGTTCAATGTATTCCTTGTATAATCACATTGACGATGAAACACAGAAATTACATCGGAATTAAATACAAATGGCCCAATGCCGCCTTAAATGCAAAAAGAGTGAGACTTCTTAGAGTCTGTGCTTTGATCCTTTCCTATGAGACCGGTATTAGTTTCCGATAGACCACTGCAGTTTCAATGTATTTCTTGGACCTTCACATTGACGATGAAACACAGAAATTACATCGGAATTAAATACAAAAGGCACAATGACGCCTTAAATGCAAGAAGAGTGAGACTTCTTAGAGTCTGTGCTTTGATCCTTTCCTGATAGACCAGTATTAGTTTCCGATACACCACTGCAGGTTCTATGTATTCCTTGGACATTCACATTGACGATGAAACACTGAAATTACATCAAAATTAATTACAAAAGGCAAAATGCCGCATTAAATGCAAGAAGAGTGAGACTTCTTAGAGTCGGTGCTTTGATCCATTCCTGTGAGACCAGTACTAGTTTCCGAAACACCACTGCAGGTTCAATGTATTCCTGGAACATTCACATTGACGATGAAAAACTGCTATTACATCGGAATTAAATACAAAAGGCACAATGCCGCCTTAAATGCAAGAAGAGTGAGACTTCTTAGAGAGTGTGCTTTGAACCTTTCCTGTGAGACCAGTATTAGTTTCTGATACACCACTGCAGTTTCAATGTATTCCTTGGTCCTTCACATTGACGACAAAAAACAGAAATCGCATCGGAATTAAATACAAAAGGCACAATGCCGCCTTAAGAACAAGAATAGAGACTCTTCATACAGTCGGTGCTTTGATCCCTTCCTCTGAGACCGGTATTAGTTTCCGATATATCACTGCAGGTTCAATGTATTCCTTGTACATTCACATTGACGATGAAACACTGAAATTACATAGGAATTAAATACAAAAGGCACAATGCCGACTTAAGTGCAAGAAGAGTGAGACTTCTTAGATTCTGTGCCTTGATCCTTTCCTGTGAGAGCAGTTATAGTTTCCGATACACCACTGCAGGTTCAATGTATTCCTTGGACCTTCACATTAACGGTGAAACACAGAAATCGCGTCGGAATTAAATACAAAAGACACAATGCCACCTTAAGTACAAGATTAGAGACTCTTCATACAGTCGGTGCTTTGATCCTTTCCTGTGACACCAGTATTAGTTTGTGATACACCACTGCAGGTTCAGTGTATTCCTTTTACATACACATTGACGATGAAACACTGAAATTACATCTGAATTAATTGCAAAAGGAACAATGCCACCGTAAGTGCAAAAGGTGAGAGACTTCTTCCAGTCTGTGCTTTGATCCTATCCTATGAGACCAGTATTAGTTACCGATACACCACTGCCGGTTCAATGTATTCCTTTTACATACACATTGACGATGAAACACTGAAATTACTTCGGAATTAAGTACAAAAGGCACAATGCTGCCTTAAGTGCAAGAACAGTGAGACTTCTTAGAGTCTGTGTATTGATCCTTTTCTGTGAGGCAAGTTATAGTTTCCGATACACCACTGCAGGTTCAATGTATTCCTTGGACCTTCACATTAACGATGAAACACAGAAATCGCGTCGGAATTAAATACAAAAGACACAATGCCGCCTAAAGTACAAGAATAGAGACTCTTCTTACAGTCGGTGCTTTGATCCTTTCCTGTGTGACCAGTATTAGCTTCCGATACGCCACTGTAGGTTCAATGTAATCCTTTTACATACACATTGACGATGAAACACTGAAATTACATCGGAATTAAATACAAAAGGCAAAATGCCGCCTTAAATGCAAGAAGAGTGAGACTTCTTACAGTCTGTGCTTTGATTCTATCCTATGAGATCAGTATTAGTTTCCGATACACCACTGCAGGTTCAATGTATTCCTTTTACATACACATTGACGGTGAATCACTGAAATTACATCGGAATTAAGTACAAAAGGCACAATGCCGCCTTAAGTGCAAGAAGAGTGAGACTTCTTAGAGTCTGTGCTTTGATCCTTTCCTGTGAGACCAGTATTAGTTTCCGATTCACCACTGCTGGTTCAAGGTATTCCTTTTACTTACACATTGAAGATGAAACACTGAAATTACATCGGAATTAAATACAAAAGGCACAAAGCCGCCTTAAGTGCAAGATGAGTGAGACTTCTTAGAGTCTGTGCTTTGATCCTTTCCTGTGAGACCACTTATAGTTTCCGATACACCACTGCAGGTTCAATGTATTCCTTGGACCTTCACATTAACGCTGAAACACAGAAATCGCGTCGGATTTAAATACAAAAGACACAATGCCGCGTTAAGTACAAGAATAGAGACTCTTCTTACAGTCGGTGCTTTGATCCTTTCCTGTGAGACCAGTATTAGTTTGCGATACACCACTGCAGGTTCAATGTATTCCTTTTACATACACATTGGTGATGAAACACTGAAATTACATCTGAATTATATACAAAAGGCACAATGCCACCGTAAGTGCAAAAGGTGAGAGACTTCTTCCAGTCTGTGCTATGATCCTTTCCTATGAGACCAGTATTAGTTTCCGATACACCACTGCAGGTTCAATGCATTCCTTTTACATACACATTGACGATGAATCACTGAAATTACATCGGAATTAAGTACAAAAGGCACAATGCCGCCTTAAGTGCAAGAAGAGTGAGACTTCTTAGAGTCTGTGATTTGATCCTTTCCTGTGAGACCAGTTATAGTTTCCGATACGCCACTGCAGATTCACTGGATTCCTTGGACATTCACATTGACGATGAAACACTGAAATTACATCGGAATTAAATAGAAAAGGCACAATGCCGTCTAAAATGCAAGAAGAGTGAGACTTCTTAGAGGTTGTGCATTCATCCTTTCCTATGAGACCAGTATTAGTATCCGATACACCACTGCAGGTTCAATGTATTCCTTTTACATACACATTGACGATGAAACACTGAATTTACATCGGAATTAAATACAAAAGGCACAATGCCAACTTAAGTGCAAAATGAGTGAGACTTCTTAGAGTCTGTGCTTTGATCCTTTCCTATGAGACCAGTATTAGTTTGCGATACACCTCTGCTGGTTCAAGGTATTCCTTTTACTTACACATTGACGATGAAACACTGCAATTACATCGGAATTAAATACAAAAAGCACAATGCCGCCTTAAGTGCAAGATGAGTGAGACTTCTTAGAGTCTGTGCTTTGATCCTTTCCTGTGAGACCAGTTATAGTTTCCGATACACCACTGCAGGTTCAATGTATTCCTTGGACCTTCACATTAACGATGAAACACAGAAATCGCGTCGGAATTAAATACAAAAGACACAATTCCACCTTAAGTACAAGAATAGCGACTCTTCTTACAGTCGGTGCTTTGATCCTTTCCTGTGAGACCAGTATTAGTTTGCGATACACCACTGCAGGTTCAATGTATTCCTTTTACATACACATTGACGATGAAACACTGAAATTACATCGGAATTAAATACAAAAAGCAAAATGCCGCCTTAAATGCAAGAAGAGTGAGACTTCTTAGAGTCTGTGCTTTGATCCTTTCCTATGAGACCACTATTAGTTTCCGATACAACACTGCAGGTTCAATGTATTCCTTTTACATTCACATTGACGATGAAACACTGAAATTACATCGGAATTAAATACAAAAGGCACAATGCCGCCTAAAGTGCTAGAAGAGTGAGACTTCTTAGAGTCTGTGCTTCGATCCTTTCCTGTGAGACCAGTAATATTTTCCGATACGCCACTGCAGGTTCAATGTATTCCTTGGTCCTTCACATTAACGACGAAACACAGAAATAGCGTCGGAATTAAATGCAAAAGGCACAATGCCGCCTTAAGTACAAGAATAGAGACTCTTCTCACAGTCGGTGCTTTGATCCTTTCCTGTGAGACCAGTATTAGTTTCCGATACACCATTACATGTTCTATGTATTCCTTGGATGTTCACATTGACGATGAAACACTGAAATTACATCGGAATTAAATACAAAATGCACAATGCCACCTAAAGTGCAAAAGGAGTGAGACTTCTTATAGTCTGTGCTTTGATCCTTTAATATGAGAAGTATTAGTTTCCGATACACCACTGCAGTTTCAATATATTCCTTTTACATACACATTAACGATGAAACACTGATATTACATCGGAATTAAATACAAAAGGCACAATGCCACCTTAAGTACAAAAGGAGTGAGACTTCTTAGAGTCTGTGACTTGATCCTTCCCTGTGAGACCAGTATTCGTTTCCGATACACCACTGCAGGTTCAATGTATTCATTTCACATACACATTGACGATGAAACACTGAAATTACATCGGAATTAAATACAAAATGCACAAAGCCACCTTAAGTGCAAAAGGAGTGAGACTTCTTATAGTCTGTGCTTTGTTCCTTTCCTATGAGACCAGTATTAGTTTCCGATACACCACTGCAGGTTCAATGTATTCCTTTTACATACACATTGACGATGAAACACTGAAATTACATCTGAATTAAATACAAAAGGCACAATGCCACCGTAAGTGCAAAGGGTGAGAGACTTCTTCCAGTCTGTGCTTTGATCCTCGCCTATGCGACCAGTATTAGTTTCCGATACACCACTGCAGGTTCAATGTATTCCTTTTACATACACATTGACGATGAAACACTGAAATTACATCGGAATTAAATACAAAAGGCACAATGCCGACTTCAGTGCAAGAAGAGTGAGACTTCTTAGGGTCTGTGATTTGATCCTTTACTGTGAGACCAGTATTCGTTTCCGATACACCACTGCAGGTTCAATGTATTCCTTTTAAATACACATTGACGATGAAGCACTGAAAATACATCGGAATTAAATACAAAAGGCACAATGCCGCCTTAAATGCAAGAAGAGTGAGACTTCTTAAAGTCTGTGCTTTGATCCTTTCCTATGGGACCAGTATTAGTTTCCGATACACCACTGCAGGTTCAATGTATTCCTTTTACATACACATTGACGATGAAACACTGAAATTACATCGGAATTAAATACAAAAGGCACAATGCCGCCTTAAGTGCAAGAAGAGTGAGACTTCTTAGAGTCTGTGATTTGATCCTTTCCTGTGAGACCAGTATTCGTTTCCGATACACCACTGCAGGTTCTATGTATTCCTTGGAAATTCACATCGACGATGAAACACTGAAATTACATCGGAATTAAATACAAAATGCACAATGCCACCTTTTGTGCAAAAGGAGTGAGACTTCTTATAGTCTCTGCTTTGATCCTTTCCTATGAGACCAGTATTAGTTTCCGATACAGCACTGCAGATTCAAAGTATTCCTTTTACATACACATTGACGATGAAACACTGATATTACATCGGAATTAAATACAAAAGACACAATGCCACCTTAAGTACAAAAGGAGTGAGACTTCTTAGAGTCTGTGCTTTGATCCTTCCCTGTGAGACCAGTATTCGTTTCCGATACACCACTACAGGTTCAATGTATTCATTTCACATACACATTGACGATGAAACACTGAAATTACATCGGAATTAAATACAAAATGCACAATGCCACCTTAAGTGCAAAAGGAGTGAGACTTCTTATAGTCTGTGCTTTGATCCTTTCCTATGAGACCAGTATTAGTTTCCGATACACCACTGCTGGTTCAATGTATTCATTTCACATACACATTGACGATGAAACACTGAAATTACATCGGAATTAAATACAAAATGCACAATGCCACCTTAAGTGCAAAAGGAGTGAGACTTCTTATAGTCTGTGCTTTGATCCTTTCCTATGAGACCAGTATTAGTTTCTGATACACCACTGCAGGTTCAATGTATTCCTTTTACATACACATTGACGATGAAACACTGAAATTACATCGGAATTAAATACAAAAGGCACAATGCCGCCTTAAGTGCAAGAAGAGTGAGACTTCTTAGAGTCTGTGAATTGATCCTTTCCTGTGAGACCAGTATTCGTTTCCGATACACCACTGCAGGTTCAATGTATTCCTTTTACATACACATTGACGATGAAACACTGAAAATACATCGGAATTAAATACAAAAGGCACAATGCCGCCTTAAGTGCAAGAAGAGTCAGACTTCTTTGAGTCTGTGATTTGTTCCTTTCCTGTGAGCCCAGTTTTCGTTTCCGATACACCACTGAAGGTTCTATGTATTCCTTGGACGTTCACATTGACGATGAAACACTGAAATTACATCGGAATTAAATACAAAATGCACAATGCCACCTGAAGTGCAAACGGAGTGAGACCTCTTATAGTCTGTGGTTTGATCCTTTCCTATGTGACCAGTATTAGTTTCCGATACACCACTGCTGGTTCAATGTATTCCTTTTACATAAACATTGACTATGAAACACTGAAATTACATCTGAATTAAATACAAAAGGCACAATGCCACCGTACGTGCAAAAGGTGAGAGACTTCTTCCAGTCTGTGATTTCATCCTTTCCTATGAGACCAGTATTAGATTCCGATACACCACTGCAGGTTCAATGTATTAATTTTACATACACATTGACGATGAAACACTGAAATTACATCGGAATTAAATACAAAAGGCACAATGCCGCCTTAAGTGCAAGAAGAGTGAGATTTCTTAGAGTCAGTGATTTGATCCTTTCCTGTGAGACCAGTATTCGTTTCCGATACACCACTGCAGGTTCAATGTATTCCTTGGACCTTCACATTAACGACGAAACACAGAAATCACGTCGGAATTATATACAAAATGCACAATGCCGCCTTAAGTACAAGAATAGAGACTCTTCAAACAGTCTGTGCTTCGATCCGTTCCTGTGAGACCAGTATTAGTTTCCGATACACCACTGCAGGTTCAATGTATTCCTTTTACATACACATTGACGATGAAACACTGAAATTACATCGGAATTAAATACAAAAGGCACAATGCCACCGTAAGTGCAAAAGGTGAGTGACTTCTTCCAGTCTGTGTTTTGATCCTTTCCTATGAGACCAGTATTAGTTTCCGATACACCACTGCAGGTTCAATGTATTCCTTTTACATACACATTGACGATGAAACACTGAAATTACATCGGAATTAAATACAAAAGGCACAATGCCGCCTTAAGTGCAAGAAGAGTGAGACTTCTTAGAGTCTGTGATTTGATCCTTTCCTGTGAGACCAGTATTCATTTCCGATACACCACTGCAGGTTCAATGTATTCCTTGGACCTTCACATTAACGACGATACACAGAAATCACGTCGGAATTATATACAAAAGGCACAATGCCGCCTTAAGTACATGAATAGAGACCCTTCTTACAGTCTGTGCTTTGATACTTTCCTGTGAGACCAGTATTGGTTTGCCATACACCACTCATTTTCTATGTATTCCTTGGATATTCACATTGACGATGAAACACTGAAATTACATCGGAATTAAATACAAACTGCACAATGCCACC
Organism: Schistocerca serialis cubense; assembly: GCF_023864345.2. NCBI lineage: Eukaryota > Metazoa > Arthropoda > Insecta > Orthoptera > Acrididae > Schistocerca > Schistocerca serialis. Next base: position 967,875,043 of record NC_064641.1, read on the forward strand.
TTAAGTGCAAAAGGAGTGAGACTTCTTATAGTCTGTGCTTTGATCCTTTCCTATGAGACCAGTATTAGTTTCCGATACACCACAGCAGGTTCAATGTATTCCTTTTACATACACATTGACGATGAATCACTGATATTACATCGTAATCAAATACAAAAGGCACAATGCCACCTTAAGTACAAAAGGAGTGAGACTTCTTAGAGTCTGTGCTTTGATCCTTTCCTATGAGACCAGTATTAGTTTCCGATACACCACTGCAGGTTCAATGTATTCCTTTTACATACACATTGACGATGAAACACTGAAATTACATCGGAATTAAATACAAAAGACACAATGCCGCCTTAAGTTCAAGAAGAGTGAGACTTCTTAGAATCTGTGATTTGATCCTTTCCTGTGAGACCAGTATTCGTTTCCGATACACCACTGCAGGTTCAATGTATTGCTTTTACATATACATTGACGATGAAACACTGAAATTACATCGGAAATAAATACAAAAGGCACAATGCCGCCTTAAATGCAAGAAGAGTGAGACTTCTTTAAGTCTGTGCGTTTATTCTTTCTTATGAGACCAGTATTAGTTTCCGATACACCACTGCCGGTTCAATGTATTCCTTTTACATACACATTGACGATGAAACACTGAAATTACATCGCAATTAAATACAAAAGGCACAATGCCGCCTGAAGTGCAAGAAGAGTGAGACTTCTTAGAGTCTGTGAATTGATCCTTTCCTGTGAGACCAGTATTCGTTTCCGATACACCACTACAGGTTCAATGTATTCCTTTTACATACACATTGACGTTGAAAAACTGAAAATACATCGGAATTAAATACAAAAGGGACAATGCCGCCTTAAGTGCAAGAAGAGTCAGACTTCTTTGAGTCTGTGATTTGATCCTTTCCTGTGAGCCCAGTATTCGTTTCCGATACACCACTGCAGGTTCTATGTATTCCATGGACGTTCACATTGACGATGAAACACTGAAATTACATCGGAATTAAATACAAAATGCACAATGCCACCTAAAATGCAAACGGAGTGAGACTTCTTATAGTCTGTGGTATGATCCTTTCCTATGAGACCAGTATTAGTTTCCGATACACCACTGCTGGTTCAATGTATTCCTTTTACATAAACATTGACTATGAAACACTGAAATTACATCTGAATTAAATACAAAAGGCACAATGCCACCGTACGTGCAAAAGGTGAGAGACTTCTTCCAGTCTGTGATTTGATCCATTCCTATGAGACCAGTATTAGATTCCGATACACCACTGCAATTTCAATGTATTAATTTTACATACACATTGACGATAAAACACTGAAATTACATCGGAGTTAAATACAAAAGGCACAATGCCGCCTTAAGTGCAAGAAGAGTGAGACTTCTTAGAGTCAGTGATTTGATCCTTTCCTGTGAGACTAGTATTCGTTTCCGATACACCACTGCAGGTTCAATGTATTCCTTGGACCTTCACATTAACGACGAAACACAGAAATCACGTCGTAATTATATACAAAAGGCACAATGCCGCCTTAAGTACAAGAATAGAGACTCTTCAAACAGTCTGTGCATCGATCCGTTCCTGTGAGACCAGTATTAGTTTCCGATACACCACTGCAGGTTCAATGTATTCCTTTTACATACACATTGACGATGAAACACTGAAATTACATCTGAATTAAATACAAAAGGCACAATGCCACCGTACGTGCAAAAGGTGAGAGACTTCTTCCAGTCTGTGATTTCATCCTTTCCTATGAGACCAGTATTAGATTCCGATACACCACTGCAGGTTCAATGTATTAATTTTACATACACATTGACGATGAAACACTGAAATTACATCGGAATTAAATACAAAAGGCACAATGCCGCCTTAAGTGCAAGAAGAGTGAGATTTCTTAGAGTCAGTGATTTGATCCTTTCCTGTGAGACCAGTATTCGTTTCCGATACACCACTGCAGGTTCAATGTATTCCTTGGACCTTCACATTAATGACGAAACACAGTAATCACGTCTGAATTATATACAAAATGCACAATGCCGCCTTAAGTACAAGACTAGAGACTCTTCAAACAGTCTGTGCTTCGATCCGTTCCTGTGAGACCAGCATTATTTTCCGATACACCACTGCAGGTTCAATGTATTCCTTTTACATACACATTGACGATGAAACACTGAAATTACATCGGAATTAAATTCAAAAGGCACAATGCCACCGTAAGTGCAAAAGGTGAGAGACTTCTTCCAGTCTGTGTTTTGATCCTTTCCTATGAGACCAGTATTAGTTTCCGATACACCACTGCAGGTTCAATGTATTCCTTTTACATACACATTGACGATGAAACACTGAAATTACATCGGAATTAAATACAAAAGGCACAATGCCGCCTTAAGTGCAAGAAGAGTGAGACTTCTTAGAGTCTGTGATTTGATCCTTTCCTGTGAGACCAGTATTCGTTTCCGATACACCACTGCAGGTTCAATGTATTCCTTGGACCTTCACATTAACGACGATACACAGAAATCACGTCGGAATTATATACAAAAGGCACAATGCCGCCTTAAGTACATGAATAGAGACCCTTCTTACAGTCTGTGCTTTGATACTTTCCTGTGAGACCAGTATTAGTTTGCCATACACCACTCATTTTCTATGTATTCCTTGGATATTCACATTGACGATGAAACACTGAAATTACATCGGAATTAAATACAAACTGCACAATGCCACCTTAAGTGCAAAAGGAGTGAGACTTCTTATAGTCTGTGCTTTGATCCTTTCCTATGAGACCAGTATTAGTTTCCGATACACCACAGCAGGTTCAATGTATTCCTTTTACATACACATTGACGATGAATCACTGATATTACATCGTAATCAAATACAAAAGGCACAATGCCACCTTAAGTACAAAAGGAGTGAGACTTCTGAGAGTCTGTGCTTTGACCCTTTCCTATGAGACCAGTATTAGTTTCCGATACACCACTGCAGGTTCAATGTATTCCTTTTACATACACATTGACGATGAATCACTGAAATTACATAGGAATTAAATACAAAAGACACAATGCCGCCTTAAGTGCAAGAAGAGTGAGACTTCTTAGAGTCTGTGATTTAATCCTTTCCTGTGAGACCAGTATTCGTTTCCGATACACCACTGCAGGTTCAATGTATTGCTTTTACATATACATTGACGATGAAACACTGAAATTACATCGGAATTAAATACAAAAGGCACAATGCCGCCTTAAATGCAAGAAGAGTGAGACTTCTTTAAGTCTGTGCGTTGATTCTTTCTTATGAGACCAGTATTAGTTTCCGATACACCACTGCCGGTTCAATGTATTCCTTTTACATACACATTGACGATGAAACACTGAAATTACATCGCAATTAAATACAAAAGGCACAATGCCGCCTTAAGTGCAAGAAGAGTGAGACTTCTTAGAGTCTGTGAATTGATCCTTTCCTGTGAGACCAGTATTCGTTTCCGATACACCACTACAGGTTCAATGTATTCCTTTTACATACACATTGACGTTGAAACACTGAAAATACATCGGAATTAAATACAAAAGGCACAATGCCGCCTTAAGTGCAAGAAGAGTCAGACTTCTTTGAGTCTGTGATTTGATCCTTTCCTGTGAGCCCAGTATTCGTTTCCGATACACCACTGCAGGTTCTATGTATTCCATGGACGTTCACATTGACGATGAAACACTGAAATTACATCGGAATTAAATACAAAATGCACAATGCCACCTAAAAGGCAAACGGAGTGAGACTTCTTATAGTCTGTGGTTTGATCCTTTCCTATGAGACCAGTATTAGTGTCCGATACACCACTGCTGGTTCAATGTATTCCTTTTACATAAACATTGACTATGAAACACTGAAATTACATCTGAATTAAATACAAAAGGCACAATGCCACCGTACGTGCAAAAGGTGAGAGACTTCTTCCAGTCTGTGATTTGATCCTTTCCTATGAGACCAGTATTAGATTCCGTTACACCACTGCAGTTTCAATGTATTAATTTTACATACACATTGACGATAAAACACTGAAATTACATCGGAATTAAATACAAAAGGCACAATGCCGCCTTAAGTGCAAGAAGAGTGAGACTTCTTAGAGTCAGTGATTTGATCCTTTCCTGTGAGACTAGTATTCGTTTCCGATACACCACTGCAGGTTCAATGTATTCCTTGGACCTTCACATTAACGACGAAACACGGAAATCACGTCGTAATTATATACAAAAGGCACAATGCCGCCTTAAGTACAAGAATAGAGACTCTTCAAACAGTCTGTGCATCGATCCGTTCCTGTGAGACCAGTATTAGTTTCCGATAAACCACTGCAGGTTCAATGTATTCCTTTTACATACACATTGACGATGAAACACTGAAATTACATCGGAATTAAATACAAAAGGCACAATGCCACCGTAAGTGCAAAAGGTGAGAGACTTCTTCCAGTCTGTGTTTTGATCCTTTCCTATGAGACCAGTATTAGTTTCCGATACACTACTGCAGGTTCAATGTATTCCTTTTACATACCCATTGACGATGAAACACTGAAATTACATCGGAATTAAATACAAAAGGCACAATGCCGCCTTAAGTGCAAGAAGAGTGAGACTTCTTAGAGTCTGTGAATTGATCCTTTCCTGTGAGACCAGTATTCGTTTCCGATACACCACTGCAGGTTCAATGTATTCCTTTTACATACACATTGACGTTGAAACACTGAAAATACATCGGAATTAAATACAAAAGGCACAATGCCGCCTTAAGTGCAAGAAGAGTCAGACTTCTTTGAGTCTGTGATTTGATCCTTTCCTGTGAGCCCAGTATTCGTTTCCGATACACCACTGCAGGTTCCATGTATTCCATGGACGTTCACATTGACGATGAAACACTGAAATTACATCGGAATTAAATACAAAATGCACAATGCCACCTAAAATGCAAACGGAGTGAGACTTCTTATAGTCTGTGGTTTGATCCTTTCCTATGAGACCAGTGTTAGTTTCCGATACACCACTGCTGGTTCAATGTATTCCTTTTACATAAACATTGACTATGAAACACTGAAATTACATCTGAATTAAATACAAAAGGCACAATGCCACCATACGTGCAAAAGGTGAGAGACTTCTTCCAGTCTGTGATTTGATCCTTTCCTATGAGACCAGTATTAGATTCCGATACACCACTGCAGTTTCAATGTATTAATTTTACATACACATTGACGATAAAACACTGAAATTACATCGGAATTAAATACAAAAGGCACAATGCCGCCTTAAGTGCAAGAAGAGTGAGACTTCTTAGAGTCAGTGATTTGATCCTTTCCTGTGAGACTAGTATTCGTTTCCGATACACCACTGCAGGTTCAATGTAATCCTTGGACCTTCACATTAACGACGAAACACAGAAATCACGTCGTAATTATATACAAAAGGCACAATGCCGCCTTAAGTACAAGAATAGAGACTCATCAAACAGTCTGTGCATCGATCCGTTCCTGTGAGACCAGTATTAGTTTCCGATACACCACTGCAGGTTCAATGTATTCCTTTTACATACACATTGACGATGAAACACTGAAATTACATCGGAATTAAATGCAAAAGGCACAATGCCACCGTAAGTGCAAAAGGTGAGAGACTTCTTCCAGTCTGTGTTTTGATCCTTTCCTATGAGACCAGTATTAGTTTCCGATACACTACTGCAGGTTCAATGTATTCCTTTTACATACACATTGACGATGAAACACTGAAGTTACATCGGAATTAAATACAAAAGGCACAATGCCGCCTTAAGTGCAAGAAGAGTGAGACTTCTTAGAGTCTGTGATTTGATCCTTTCCTGTGAGACCAGTATTCGTTTCCGATACACCACTGCAGGTTCAATGTATTCCTTGGACCTTCACATTAACGACGATAGACAGAAATCACGTCGGAAATATATACAAAAGGCACAATGCCGCCTGAAGTTCAAGAATAGAGACCCTTCTTACAGTCTGTGCTTTGATCCTTTCCTGTGAGACCAGTATTAGTTTGTGATACACCACTCATTTTCTATGTATTCCTTGGATATTCACATTGACGATGAAACACTGAAATTACATCGGAATTAAATACAAACTGCACAATGCCACCTTAAGTGCAAAAGGAGTGAGACTTCTTATAGTCTGTGCTTTGATCCCTTCCTATGAGACCAGTATTAGTTTCCGATACACCACTGCAGGTTCAATGTATTCCTTTTACATACACATTGACGATGAATCACTGATATTACATCGTAATTAAATACAAAAGGCACAATGCCACCTTAAGTACAAAAGGAGTGAGACTTCTTAGAGTCTGTGCTTTGATCCTTTCCTATGAGACCAATATTAGTTTCCGATACACCACTGCAGGTTCAACGTATTCCTTTTACATACACATTGACGATGAAACACTGAAATTACATCGGAATTAAATACAAAAGGCACAATGCCGCCTTAAGTGCAAGAAGAATATGACTTCTTAGAGTCTGTGATTTGATCCTTTCCTGTGAGACCAGTATTCGTTTCCGATACACCACTGCAGGTTCAATGTATTGCTTTTACATATACATTGACTATGAAACACTGAAATTACATCGGAATTAAATACAAAAGGCACAATGCCGCCTTAAATGCAAGAAGAGTGAGACTTCTTAAAGTCTGTGCTTTGATTCTTTCCTATGAGACCAGTATAGTTTCCGATACACCACTGCCGGTTCAATGTATTCCTTTTACATACACATTGACGATGAAACACTGAAATTACGTCGTAATTAAATACAAAACGCACAATGCCGCCTTAAGTGCAAGAAGAGTGAGACTTCTTAGAGTCTGTGATTTGATCCTTTCCTGTGAGACCAGTGATCGTTTCCGATACACCTCTGCAGGTTCAATGTATTCCTTGGACCTTCAAATTTACGACGAAACACAGAAATCGCGTCGGAATTAAATTCAAAAGGCACAATGCCGTCTTAAGTACAAAAATAGAGACTCTTCTTATAGTCGGTGCTTTAAACGTTTCCTGTGAGACCAGTATTACTTTCCGATACACCACTGCAGGTTCTATGTATTCCTTGGATATTCACATTGACGATGAAACACTGAAATTACATCGGAATTAAATACAAAATGCACAATGAAACCTTAAGTGCAAAAGGAGTGAGACTTCTTATAGTCTGTGCTTTCATCATTTCCTATGAGACCAGTATTAGATTCCGATACAGCACTGCAGATTCAAAGTATTCCTTTTACATACACATTGACGATGAAACACTGATATTACATCGGAATTAAATACAAAAGGCACAATGCCACGTTAAGTACAAAAGGAGGGAGAGTTCTTAGAGTCTGTGCTTTGATCCTTTCCTGTTAGACCAGTATTCGTTTCCGATACACGACTGCAGGTTCAATGTATTCCTTGGACCTTCACATAACCGACGAAACATAGAAATCGTGTCGGAATTATATACAAAAGGCACAATGCTGCCTTAAGTACAAGAATAGATACTCTTCTTACAGTCTGTGCTTTGATCCTGTCCTGTGAGACCAGTATTAGTTTCCGATACACCACTGCAGGTTCAATGTATTCCTTGGATATTCACATTGACGATGAAACACTGAAATTACATTGGAATTAAATACAAAATGCACAATCCCACCTTAAGTGCAAAAGGAGTGAGACTTCTTATAGTCTGTGCTTTGATCCTTTCCTATGAGACCACTATTAGTTTCCGATACACCACTGCAGGTTCAATGTATTCCTTTTACATATACATTGACGATGAAACACTGAAATTACATCGGAATTAATTACAAAAGGCAGAATGCCGCCTTAAGTTCAAGAATAGAGACTCTTCAAACAGTCTGTGCTTTGATCCTTTCCTGTGAGACCAGTATTCGTTTCCGATATACCACTGCAGGTTCAATGTATTCGTTGGACCTTCACATAAACGACGAAACACAGAAATCGAGTCGGAATTAAATACAAAAGGCACAATGCCGCCTTAAGTACAAGAATAGAGACTCTTCTAACAGTCTGTGCTTTGATCATTTCCTGTGAGACCAGTATTAGTTTCCGATACACCACTGCAGGTCCAATGTATTCCTTTTACATACACATTGACGATGAAACACTGAAATTACTTCGGAATTAAATACAAAAGGCACAATGCCACTGTAAGTGCAAAAGGTGTGAGACTTCTTCCAGTCTGTGCTTTGATCCTTTCCTATGAGACCAGTATTAGTTTCCTATACACCACTGCAGGTTCAATGTATTCCTTTTACATACACATTGACGATGAAACACTGAAATTACATCGGAATTAAATACAAAAGGCAGAATGCCGCCTTAAGTGCAAGAAGAGTGAGACTTCTTTAGAGTCTGTGATTTGATCCTTTCCTGTGAGACCAGAAGTCGTTTCCGATACACCACTGCAGGTTCAATGCATTCCTTGGACCTTCACATTAACGTCGAAACACAGAAATCGCGTCGGAATTATATACAAAAGGCACAATGCCGCCTTAAGTACAAGAATAGAGACACTTCTTACAGTCTGTGCTTTGATCCTTTCCTGTGAGACCAGTATTAGTTTCCGATACACCACTGCAGGTTCTATGTATTCCTTGGTTATTCACATTGACCATGAGACACTGAAATTACATCGGAATTAAATACAAAATGCACAATGCCTCCTTAAGTGCAAAAGGAGTGAGACTTCTTATAGTCTGTGCTTTGATCCTTTCCTATGAGACCAGTATTAGTTTCCGATACACCACTGCAGGTTCAATGTATTCCTTTTACATACACATTGACGATGAAACACTGATATTACATCGGAATTAAATACAAAAGGCACAATGCCACCTTAAGTACAAAAGGAGTGAGACTTCTTAGAGTCTGTGCTTTGATCCTTTCCTATGAGACCAGTATTAGTTTCCGATACACCACTGCAGGTTCAATGTATTCCTTTTACATACACATTGACGATGAAACACTGAAATTACATCGGAATTAAATACAAAAGGCACAATGCCACCTTAAGTGCAAAAGGAGTGAAACTTCTTATAGTCTGTGTTTTCATCCTTTCCTATGAGACCAGTATTAGCTTCCGATACAGCACTGCAGATTCAAAGTATTCCTTTTATACTAATTTTGTATTTAATTCCGATGTAATTTCAGTGATTCATTGTCAATGTGAATATCCAAAGAATACATTGAACCTGCAGTGGTGTATCGGAAACTAATACTGATCTCACAGCAAAGGATCAAAGCACAGACTGTAAGAAGAGCCTCTATTCTTGTACTTAAGGCGGTATTGTGCCTTTTGTATTTAATTCCGACGCGATTTCTGTGTTTCGTCGTTTATGTGAAGGTCCAAGGAGTGAGACTTCTTATAGACTGTGCTTTGATCCTTTCCTGTGAGACCAGTATTAGTTTCCGATACACCGCTGCAGGTTCTATGTATTCCTTGGATATTCACATTGACGATGAAACACTGAAATTACATCGGAATTAAATACAAAATGCACAATGCCACCTTAAGTGCAAAAGGAGTGAGACTTCTTATAGTCTGTGCTTTGAACCTTTCCTATGAGACCAGTATTAGATTCCGATACACCACTGCAGGTTCAATGTATTCCTTTTACATACACATTGACGATGAAACACTGAAATTACATCGGAATTAAATACAAAAGGCACAATGCCACCTTAAGTACAAAAGGAGTGAGAATTCTTAAATTCTGAGCTTTGATCCTTTCCTATGAGACCAGTATTAGTTTCCGATATTCCACTGCAGGTTCAATGTATTCCTTTTACATACACATTGACGATGAAACATTGATATTACATCGGAATTAAATACAAACCGCACAATGCCGCCTTAAGTTCAAGAATAGAGACTCTTCTAACAGTCTGTGCTTTGATCCTTTCCTGTGAGACCAGTATTCGTTTCCGATACACCACTGCAGGTTCAATGTATTCGTTGGACCTTCACATAAACGACGAAACACAGAAATCGAGTCGGAATTAAATAGAAAAGGCACAATGCCGCCTTAAGTACAAGAATAGAGACTCTTCTAACAGTCTGTGCTTTGATCATTTCCTGTGAGACCAGTATTAGTTTTCGATACACCACTGCAGGTCCAATGTATTCCTTTTACATACACATTGACGATGAAACACTGAAATTACTTCGGAATTAAATACAAAAGGCACAGTGCCACTGTAAGTGCAAAAGGTGTGAGACTTCTTCCAGTCTGTGCTTTGATCCTTTCCTATGAGACCAGTATTAGTTTCCTATACACCACTGCAGGTTCAATGTATTCCTTTTACGTACACATTGACGATGAAACACTGAAATTACATCGGAATTAAATACAAAAGGCAGAATGCCGCCTTAAGTGCAAGAAGAGTGAGACTTCTTTAGAGTCTGTGATTTGATCCTTTCTGTGAGACCAGAATTCGTTTCCGATACACCACTGCAGGTTCAATGCATTCCTTGGACCTTCACATTAACGTCGAAACACAGAAATCGCGTCGGAATTATATACAAAAGGCACAATGCCGCCTTAAGTACAAGAATAGAGACTCTTCTTACAGTCTGTGCTTTGATCCTTTCCTGTGAGACCAGTATTAGATTCCGATACACCACTGCAGGTTCTATGTATTCCTTGGATATTCACATTGACGATGAGACACTGAAATTACATCGGAATTAAATACAAAATGCACAATGCCACCTTAAGTGCAAAAGGAGTGAGACTTCTTATAGTCTGTGCTTTGATCCTTTCCCATGAGACCAGTATTAGTTTCCGATACACCACTGCAGGTTCAATGTATTCCTTTTACATACACATTGACGATGAAACACTGATATTACATCGGAATTAAATACAAAAGGCACAATGCCACCTTAAGTACAAAAGGAGTGAGACTTCTTAGAGTCTGTGCTTTGATCCTTTCCTATGAGACCAGTATTAGTTTCCGATACACCACTGCAGGTTCAATGTATTCCATTTACATACACATTGACGATGAAACACTGAAATTACATCGGAATTAAATACAAAAGGCACAATGCCACCTTAAGTGCAATTGGAGTGAGACTTCTTATAGTCTGTGTTTTCATCCTTTCCTATGAGACCAGTATTAGTTTCCGGGACAGCACTGCAGATTCAAAGTATTCCTTTTATACTAATTTTGTATTTAATTCCGATGTAATTTCAGTGATTCATTGTCAATGTGAATATCCAAAGAATACATTGAACCTGCAGTGGTGTATCGGAAACTAATACTGATCTCACAGCAAAGGATCAAAGCACAGACTGTAAGAAGAGCCTCTATTCTTGTACTTAAGGCGGTATTGTGCCTTTTGTATTTAATTCCGACGCGATTTCTGTGTTTCGTCGTTTATGTGAAGGTCCAAGGAGTGAGACTTCTTATAGACTGTGCTTTGATCCTTTCCTGTGAGACCAGTATTAGTTTCCGATACACCGCTGCAGGTTCTATGTATTCCTTGGATATTCACATTGACGATGAAACACTGAAATTACATCGGAATTAAATACAAAATGCACAATGCCACCTTAAGTGCAAAAGGAGTGAGACTTCTTATAGTCTGTGCTTTGAACCTTTCCTATGAGACCAGTATTAGTTTCCGATACACCACTGCAGGTTCAATGTATGCCTTTTACATACACATTGACGATGAAACACTGATATTACATCGGAATTAAATACAAAAGGCACAATGCCACCTTAAGTACAAAAGGAGTGAGACTTCTTAAATTCTGAGCTTTGATCCTTTCCTATGAGACCAGTATTAGTTTCCGATACTCCACTGCAGGTTCAATGTATTCCTTTTACATACACATTGACGATGAAACATTGATATTACATCGGAATGAAATACAAATCGCACAATGCCGCCTTATGTGCAAGAAGAGAGAGACTTCTTAGAGTCTGTGATTTGATCCTTTCCTGTGAGACCAGTGTTCGTTTCCGATACACGACTGCATTTTCAATGTATTTCTGGGACCTTCACATAAACGACGAAACACAGAGATCGCGACGGAATTAAATACAAAAGGCACAATGCCGCCTTAAGTACAAGAATAGAGACTCTTCTTACATTCTGTGCTTTGATCCTTTCCTGTGAGACCAGTATTAGTTTCCGATACACCACTACAGGTTCAATGTATTCCTTTTACATACACATTGACGATGAAACACTGAAATTACATCTGAATTAAATACAATAGGCACAATGCCACCGTAAGTGCAAAAGATGAGAGACTTCTTCCAGTCTGTGCTTTGTTGCTTTCCTATGAGACCAGTATTAGTTTCCCATACACCACTGCAGGTTCTATGTATTCCTTTTACATACGCATTGACGATGAGACACTGAAATTACATCGGAATTAAATACAAAGGGCACAATGCCGCCTTAAGTGCAAGAAGAGTGAGACTTCTTAGAGTCTGTTATTTGATCCTTACCTGTGAGACCAGTATTCGTTTCCGATACACCACTGCAGGTTCAATGTATTCCTTGGACATTCACATATACGACGAAACACAGAAATCGCGTCGTAATTATATACAAAAGGCACAATGCCGCCTTAAGTACAAGAATAGAGACTCTTCTTACAGTCTGTGCTTTGATCCTTTCCTGTGAGACCAGTATTAGTTTCCGATACACCACTGCAGGTTCAATGTATTCCTTGGATATTCACATTGACGATGAAACACTGAAATTACATCGGAATTAAATACAAAATGCACAATGCCACCTTAAGTGCAAAAGGAGTGACACTTCTTATAGTCTGTGCTTTGATCCTTTCCTATGAGACCAGTTTTAGTTTCCGATTCACCAATGCAGGTCCAATGTATTCCTTGGACCTTCACACAAACGACGAAACACAGAAATCGCGTCGGAATTAAATACAAAAGGCACAATGCCGCCTTAAGTACAAGAATTGAGACACTTCTAACAGTCTGTGCTTTGATCCTTTCCTGTGAGATAAGTATTAGTTTCCGATACACCACTGCAGGATCAATGAATTCCTTTTACATACACATTGACGATGAAACACTGAAATTACATCGGAATTAAATACAAAATGCACAATGCCACCTTAAGTGCAAAAGGAGTGAGACTTCTTATAGTCTGTGCTTTGAACCTTTCCTATGAGACCAGTATTAGTTTCCGATACACCACTGCAGGTTCAATGTATGCCTTTTACATACACATTGACGATGAAACACTGATATTACATCGGAATTAAATACAAAAGGCACAATGCCACCTTAAGTACAAAAGGAGTGAGACTTCTTAAATTCTGAGCTTTGATCCTTTGCTATGAGACCAGTGTTAGTTTCCGATACTCCACTGCAGGTTCAATGTATTCCTTTTACATACACATTGACGATGAAACATTGATATTACATCGGAATTAAATACAAATCGCACAATGCCGCCTTAAGTTCAAGAATAGAGACTCTTCTAACAGTCTGTGCTTTGATCCTTTCCTGTGAGACCAGTATTCGTTTCCGATACACCGCTGCAGGTTCAATGTATTCGTTGGACCTTCACATAAACGACGAAACACAGAAATCCAGTCGGAATTAAATACAAAAGGCACAATGCCGCCTTAAGTACAAGAATAGAGACTCTTCTAACAGTCTGTGCTTTGATCATTTCCTGTGAGACCAGTATTAGTTTCCGATACACCACTGCAGGTCCAATGTATTCCTGTTACATACAAATTGACGATGAAACACTGAAATTACTTCGGAATTAAATACAAAAGGCACAATGCCATGTAAGTGCAAAAGGTGTGAGACTTCTTCCAGTCTGCGCTTTGATCCTTTCCTATGAGACCAGTATTAGTTTCCTATACACCACTGCAGGTTCAATGTATTCCTTTTACATACACATTGACGATGAAACACTGAAATTACATCGGAATTAAATACAAATGGCAGAATGCCGCCTTAAGTGCAAGAAGACTGAGACTTCTTTAGAGTCTGTGATTTGATCCTTTCCTGTGAGACCAGAATTCGTTTCCGATACACCACTGCAGGTTCAATGCATTCCTTGGACCTTCACATTAACGTCGAAACACAGAAATCGCGTCGGAATTATATACAAAAGGCACAATGCCGCCTTAAGTACAAGAATAGAGACTCTTCTTACAGTCTGTGCTTTGATCCTTTCCTGTGAGACCAGTATTAGTTTCCGATACACCACTGCAGGTTCTATGTATTCCTTGGATATTCACATTGACGATGAGACACTGAAATTACATCGGAATTAAATACAAAATGCACAATGCCACCTTAAGTGCAAAAGGAGTGAGACTTCTTATAGTCTGTGCTTTGATCCTTTCCTATGAGACCAGTATTAGTTTCCGATACACCACTGCAGGTTCAATGTATTCCTTTTACATACACATTGACGATGAAACACTGATATTACATCGGAATTAAATACAAAAGGCACAATGCCACCTTAAGTACAAAAGGAGTGAGACTTCTTAGAGTCTGTGCTTTGATCCTTTCCTATGAGACCAGTATTAGTTTCCGATACACCACTGCAGGTTCAATGTATTCCTTTTACATACACATTGACGATGAAACACTGAAATTACATCGGAATTAAATACAAAAGGCACAATGCCACCTTAAGTGCAAAAGGAGTGAGACTTTTTATAGTCTGTGTTTTCATCCTTTCCTATGAGACCAGTATTAGTTTCCGATACAGCACTGCAGATTCAAAGTATTCCTTTTATACTAATTATGTATTTAATTCCGATGTAATATCAGTGATTCATTGTCAATGTGAATATCCAAAGAATACATTGAACCTGCAGTGGTGTATCGGAAAATAATACTGATCTCACAGCAAAGGATCAAAGCACAGACTGTAAGAAGAGCCTCTATTCTTGTATTTAAGGCGGTATTGTGCCTTTTGTATTTAATTCCGACGCGATTTCTGTGTTTCGTCGTTTATGTGAAGGTCCAAGGATTGAGACTTCTTATAGACTGTGCTTTGATCCTTTCCTGTGAGACCAGTATTAGTTTCCGATACACCGCTGCAGGTTCTATGTATTCCTTGGATATTCACATTGACGATGAAACACTGAAATTACATCGGAATTAAATACAAAATGCAAAATGCCACCTTAAGTGCAAAAGGAGTGAGACTTCTTATAGTCTGTGCTTTGAACCTTTCCTATGAGACCAGTATTAGTTTCCGATACACCACTGCAGGTTCAATGTATTCCTTTTAAATACACATTGACGATGAAACACTGATATTACATCGGAATTAAATACAAAAGGCACAATGCCACCTTAAGTACAAAAGGAGTGAGACTTCCTAAATTCTGAGCTTTGATCCTTTCCTATGAGACCAGTATTAGTTTCCGATACTCCACTGCAGGTTCAATGTATTCCTTTTACATACACATTGACGATGAAACATTGATATTACATCGGAATGAAATACAAATCGCACAATGCCGCATTAAGTGCAAGAAGAGAGAGACTTCTTAGAGTCTGTGATTTGATCCTTTCCTGTGAGACCAGTGTTCGTTTCCGATACACGACTGCATTTTCAATGTATTTCTGGGACCTTCACATAAACGACGAAACACAGAAATCGCGACGGAATTAAATACAAAAGGCGCAATGCCGCCTTAAGTACAAGAATAGAGACTCTTCTTACATTCTGTGCTTTGATCCTTTCCTGTGAGACCAGTATTAGTTTCCGATACACCACTGCAGGTTCAATGTACTCCTTTTACATACACATTAACGATGAAACACTGAAATTACATCTGAATTAAATACAATAGGCACAATGCCACCGTAAGTGCAAAAGATGAGAGACTTCTTCCAGTCTGTGCTTTGTTGCTTTCCTATGAGACCAGTATTAGTTTCCCATACACCACTGCAGGTTCTATGTATTCCTTTTTCATACACATTGACGATGAGACACTGAAATTACATCGGAATTAAATACAAAGGGCACAATGCCGCCTTAAGTGCAAGAAAAGTGAGACTTCTTAGAGTCTGTGATTTGATCCTTACCTGTGAGACCAGTATTCGTTTCCGATACACCACTGCAGGTTCAATGTATTCCTTGGACATTCACATATACGACGAAACACAGAAATCGCGTCGTAATTATATAAAAAAGGCACAATGCCGCCTTAAGTACAAGAATAGAGACTCTTCTTACAGTCTGTGCTTTGATCCTTTCCTGTGAGACCAGTATTAGTTTCCGATACACCACTGCAGGTCCAATGTATTCCTTGGATATTCACATTGACGATGAAACACTGAAATTACATCGGAATTAAATACAAAATGCACAATGCCACCTTAAGTGCAAAAGGAGTGACACTTCTTATAGTCTGTGCTTTGAACCTTTCCTATGAGACCAGTATTAGTTTCCGATTCACCAATGCAGGTCCAATGTATTCCTTGGACCTTCACACAAACGACGAAACACAGAAATCGCGTCGGAATTAAATACAAAAGGCACAATGCCGCCTTAAGTACAAGAATTGAGACTCTTCTAACAGTCTGTGCTTTGATCCTTTCCTGTGCGATAAGTATTAGTTTCCGATACACCACTGCAGGATCAATGAATTCCTTTTACATACACATTGACGATGAAACACTGAAATTACATCTGAATTAAATACAAAAGGCACAATGCCACCGTAAGTGCAAAAGGTGAGAGACTTCTTCCAGTCTGTGCTTTGATCCTTTCCTATGAGACCAGTAATAGTTTCCGATACAACACTGCAGGTTCAATGTATTCCTTTTACATACACATTGACGATGAAACACTGAAATTACATCGGAATTAAATACAAAAGGCACAATGCCCCCTTAAGTGCAAAAGGAATGAGAGAGACTTCTTAGAGTCTGTGCTTTGATCCTTTCCTATGAGACCAGTATTAGTTTCCGATACACCACTGCTGGTTAAAGGTATTCCTTTCACTTTCACATTGACGATGAAACACTGAAATTACATCTGAATTAAATACAAAAGGCACAATGCCACCGTAAGTGCAAAAGGTGAGAGGTTCTTCCAGTCTGTGCTTTGATCCTTTCCTATGTGACCAGTATTAGTTTCCGATACACCACTGCAGGTTCAATGTATTCCTTGGATATTCATAATTGACGATGAAACACTGAAATTACATCGGAATTAAATACAAAATGCACAATGCCACCTTAAGTGCCATAGGAGTGACACTTCTTATAGTCTGTGCTTTGATCCTTTCCTATGAGACCAGTATTAGTTTCCGATACACCACTGCAGGTTCAATGTATTCCTTTTACATACACATTGACGATGAAACTCTGAAATTACATCTGAATTAGATACAAAAGGCACAATGCCATGGTAAGTGCAAAAGGTGAGAGACTTCTTCCAGTCTGTGCTTTGATCCTTTCCTATGAGACCAGTATAAGTTTCCGATACACCACTGCAGGTTCAATATATTCCTTTTACATACACATTGACGATGAAACACTGAAATTACATCGGAATTAAATACAAAAGGCACAATGCCGCCTTAAGTGCAAGAAGAGTGAGACTTCTTAGAGTCTGTGATTTGTTCCTTTCCTGTGAGACCAGTATTCGTTTCCGATACACCACTGCAGGTTCAATGTATTCCTTGGACCTTCACATTAACGACGAAACACAGAAATCGCGTCGGAATTAAATACAAAAGACACAATGCCGCCTTAAGTACAAGAATAGAGACTCTTCTTACAGTCGGTGCTTTGATCCTTTCCTGTAAGACCAGTATTAGTTTGCGATACACCACTGCAGGGTCAATGTATTCCTTTTACATACACATTGACGATGAAACACTGAAATCACATCGGAATTAAATAGAAAAGGCACAGTGCCGCCTTAAGTGCAAGAAGAATGAGACTTCTTAGAGTCTGTGATTTGATCCTTTCCTGTGAGACCAGTATTCATTTCCGATACACCACTGCAGGTTCAATGTATTCCTTGGACCTTCACATTAACGACGAAACACAGAAATCGCGTCGGAATTAAATACAAAAGGCACAATGCCGCCTTAAGTACAAGAATAGAGACTCCTCTTACAGTAGCTGCTTTGATTCTTTCCTGTGAGACCAGTATTAGTTTGCGATACAGCACTGCAGGTTCAATGTATTCCTTTTACATACACATTGACGATGAAACACTGAAATTACATCTGAATTAAATACAAAAGGCACAATGCCACCGTAAGTGCAAAAGGTGAGAGACTTCTTCCAGTCTGTGCTTTGATCCTTTCCTATGAGACCAGTAATAGTTTCCGATACAACACTGCAGGTTCAATGTATTCCTTTTACATACACATTGACGATGAAACACTGAAATTACATCGGAATTAAATACAAAAGGCACAATGCCCCCTTAAGTGCAAAAGGAATGAGAGAGACTTCTTAGAGTCTGTGCTTTGATCCTTTCCTGTGAGACCAGTATTAGTTTCCGATACACCACTGCAGGTTCTATGTATTCCTTGGATATTCACATTCACGATGAAACACTGAATTTACATCGGAATGAAATACAAAATGCACAATGCCACCTTAAGTGCAAAAGTAGTGAGACTTCTTATAGTCTGTTTTTTGATCCATTCCTATGAGACCAGTATTAGTTTCCGATACACCACTGCAGGTTCAATGTATTCCTTTTACATACACATTGACGATGAAACACTGAAATTACATCGGAAGTAAATACAAAAGGCACAATGCCACCATAAGTGCAAAAGGTGTGAGACTTCTTAGAGTCTGTGCTTTGATCCTTTTCTATGAGACCAGTATTAGTTTCCGATACACAACTGCAGGTTCAATGTATTCCATTTACATACACATTGACGATGAAACACTGAAATTACATCTGAATTAAATACAAAGGGCAAAATGCCACCGTAAGTGCAAAAGGTGAGAGACTTCTTCCAGTCTCTGCTTTGATCCTTTCCTATGAGACCAGTATTAGTTTCCGATACACCACTGCAGGTTCTACGTATTCCTTAGATATTCACATTGACGATGAAACACTGAAATTACATCGGAATTAAATACAAAATGCACAATGCCACCTTAAGTGCAAAAGGAATGAGACTTCTTATAGTCTGTGCTTTGATCCTTTCCTATGAGACCAGTATTAGTTTCCGATACACCACTGCAGGTTCAATGTATTCCTTCTACATACACATTGACGATGAAACACTGATATTACATCGGAATTAAATTCAAAAGGCACAATGCCTTCTTAAGTACAAAAGGAGTGAGACTTCTTAGAGTCTGGTCTTTGATCCTTTCCTATGAGACCAGTATTAGTTTCCGATGCAACACTGCAGGTTCAATGTATTCCCTTTACATACACATTGACGATGAAACACTGATATTAGATCGGAATTAAATACAAAAGGCACAATGCCACCTTAAAAACTAAAGGAGTGAGACTTCTTAGAGTCTTTGCTTTGATCCTTTCCTATGAGAATAGTATTAGTTTCCGATACACCACTGCAGGTTCAATGTATTCCTTTTACATACACATTGACGATGATACACTGAAATTACCTCGGAATTAAATACAAAAGACACAATGCCACCGTAAGTGCAAAAGGTGAGAGACTTCTTCCAGTCTGTGCTTTGATCCTTTCCTATGAGACCAGTATTAGTTTCCGATACACCACTGCAGGTTCAATGTATTCCTTTTACATACACATTGACGATGAAACACTGAAATTACATCTGAATTAAATACAAAAGGCACAATGCCTCCGTAAGTGCAAAAGGTGAGAGAATTCTTCCAGTCTGTGCTTTGATGCTTTCCTGTGAGACCAGTATTCATTTCCGATACACCACTGCAGGTTCAATGTATTCCTTGGACCTTCACATTAACGACGAAACACAGAAATCGCGTCGGAATTAAATACAAAAGGCACAATGCCGCCTTAATTACAAGATTACAGACTCTTCTTACAGTCGGTGCTTTGATTCTTTCCTGTGAGACCAGTATTAGTTTCCGATACACCACTGCAGGTTCTATGTATTCCATGGATATTCTCATTGACGATGAAACACAGAAATTACATCGGAATTAAATACAAAATGCACAATGCCACCTTAAGTGCAAAAGGAGTGAGACTTCTTATAGTCTGTGCTTTGATCCATTCCTATGAGACCAGTATTAGTTTCCGATACACCACTGCAGGTTCAGTGTATTACTTTTACATACACATTGACGATGAATCACTGATGTTACATCGGAATTATATACAAAAGGCACAATGCCACCTTAAGTACAAAAGGAGTGAGACTTCTTAGAGTCTGTGCTATGATCCTTTCCTATGAGACCACTATGATTTTCCGATACAACACTGCAGGTTCAATGTATTCCTTTTACGTACACATGACGATGAAACACTGAAATTACATCGGAATTAAATACAAAATGAACAATGCCACCGTAAGTGCAAAAGGTGAAAGACTTCTTCCAGTCTGAGCTTTGATCCTTTCCTATGAGACCAGTATTAGTTTCCGATACACCACTGCAGGTTCAATGTATTCCTTTTACATACACATTGACGATGAAACACTGATATTACATCGGAATTAAATACAAAAGGCACAATGCCACCTTAAGTACAAAAGGAGTGAGACTTCTTATAGTCTGTGCTTTGATCCTTTCCTATGAGACCAGTATTAGTTTCCGATACAACACTACAGGTTCAATGTATTCCTTTTACATACACATTGACGATGAAACACTGATATTACATCGGAATTAAATACAAAAGGCACAATGCCACCATAAGTGCAAAAGGTGTGAGACTTCATGGAGTCTGTGCTTTGATCCTTTTCTATGAGACCAGTATTAGTTTCCGATACACAACTGCAGGTTCAATGTATTCCATTTACATACACATTGACGATGAAACACTGAAATTACATCTGAATTAAATACAAAGGGCAAAATGCCATCGTATATGCAAAAGGTGAGAGACTTCTTCCAGTCTGTGCTTTGATCCTTTCCTATGAGACCAGTATTAGTTTCCGATACACCACTGCAGGTTCACTGTATTCCTTTTACATACACACTGACGATGAAGCACTGAAATTACATCGGAATTAAATACAAAATGCACAATGCCGCCTTAAGTGCAAGAAGAGTGAGACATCTTTGAGTCTGTGATTTGATCCTTTCCTGTGAGACCAGTATTTGTTTCCGATACACCACTGCAGGTTCTATGTATTCCTTGGACCTTCACTTTAACGACGAAACACAGAAATCGCGTCGGAATTCAATACAAAAGGTACAATGCCGCCTTAAGTACAAGAATAGGGACTCTTCTTACAGTCGGTGCTTTGATCCGTCCCTGTGAGACCAGTATTAGTTTCCGATACACCACTGAAGATTCTGTGTATTCCTTAGATATGCACATTGACGATGAAACACTGAAATTACATCGGAATTAAATACAAAATGCACAATGCCACCTTATGTGCAAAAGTAGTGAGACTTCTTATAGTCTGTGCTTTGATCCTTTCCTATGAGACCAGTATTAGTTTCCGATACACCACTGCAGGTTCAATGTATTACCTTTACATACACATTGACGATGAAACACTGATGTTACATCGGAATTATATACAAAAGGCACAATGCCACCTTAAGTACAAAAGGAGTGTGACTTCTTAGAGTCTGTGCTTTGATCCTTTCCTATGAGACCACTATTAGTTTCCGATACAACACTGCAGGTTCAATGTATTCCTTTTACATACACATTGACGATGAAACACTGAAATTACATCGGAATTAAAAACAAAAGGCACAATGCCACCGTAAGTGCAAAAGGTGAGAGACTTTCTCCAGTCTGTGCTTTGATCCTTTCCTATGAGACCAGTATTAGTTTCCGATACACCACTGCAGGTTCAATGTATTCCTTTTACATACACATTGACATTGAAACACTGAAATTACATCGGAATTAAATACAAAAGACTCAATGCCGCCTTAAGTGCAAGAAGAGTGAGACTTCTAAGAGTCTGTGTTTTGATCCTTTCCTGTGAGACCAGTGTTTGTTTCCGATACACCACTGCAGGTTCAATGTATTCCTTGGACCTTCACATTAACGACGAAACACAGAAATCGCGTCGGTATTAAATACAAAAGGCATAATGCCGCCTTAAGTACAAGATTAGAGACTCTTCTTACAGTCTGTGCTTTGATCCTGTCCTGTGAGATCAGTATTAGTTTCCGATACACCACTGCAGGTTCTATGTATTCCTTGGACATTCAAATTGACGATGAAACACTGAAATTACATCGGAATTAAATACAAAAGAGACAGTGCCACCTTAAGTGCAAAAGGAGTGAGACTTCTTATAGTCTGTGCATTGTTCCTTTCCTATGAGACCAGTATTAGTTTCCGATACACCACTGCAGGTTCAATGTATTCCTTTTACATACACATTGACGATGAAACACTGAAATTACATCGGAATTAAATACAAAATGCACAATGCCACCTTAAGTCCAAAAGGAGTGAGACTTTTTATAGTCTGTGCTTTGATCCTTTCCTATGAGACCAGTATTAGTTTCCGATACACAACTGCAGGTCAATGTATTCCTTTTACATACACATTGACGATGAAACACTGAAATTACATCTGAATTAAATACAAAAGGCACAATGCCTCCGTAAGTGCAAAAGGTGAGAGACTTCTTCCAGTCTGAGCTTTGATCCTTTCCTATGAGACCAGTATTAGTTTCCGATACACCACTGCAGGTTCAATGTATTCCTTGGACCGTCACATTAACGACGAAACACAGAAATCGCGTCGGAATTATATACAAAACGCACAATTCTGCCTTAAGTACCAGAATAGAGACTCTTCTTACAGTCTGTGCTTTGATCCTTTCATGTGAGACCAGTATTAGTTTCCGATACACCACTGCAGGTTCAATGTATTCCTTGGATATTCACATTGATGATGAAACACTGAAATTACATCGGAATTAAATACAAAATGCACAATGCCACCTTAAGTGCAAAAGGAGTGAGACCACTTATAGGCTGTGCTTTGATCCTTTCCTATGAGACCAGTATTAGTTTCCGATACACCACTGCATTTTCAATGTATTCCTTTTACATACACATTGACGATGAAACACTGAAATTACATCGGAATTAGATAAAAAAGGCACAATGCCGCCTTAAGTGCAAGAAGAGTGAGACTTCTTAGAGTCTGTGATTTGATCCTTTCCTGTGAGACCAGTGTTCGTTTCCGATACACCACTGCAGGTTCAATGTATTCCTTGGACCTTCACATTAACGACGAAACACAGAAATCGCATCGGAATTAAATTCAAAAGGCACAATGCCACCTTAAGTACAAGAATAGAGACTCTTCTTACAGTCGGTGCTTTGATCCTTTCCTGTGAGACCAGTATTAGTTTCCGATACACCACTGCAGGTTCTATGTATTCCTTGGATAATCACATTGACGATGAAACACTGAAATTACATCGGAATTAAATACAAAATGCACAATGCCACCTTAAGTGCAAAAGGAGTGAGACTTCTTATAGTCTGTGCTTTGATCCTTTCCTATGAGACCAGTATTAGTTTCCAATACACCACTGCAGATTCAAAGTATTCCTTTTACATACACATTGACGATGAAACACTGAAATAACATCTGAATTAAATACAAAAGGCACAATGCCTCCGTAAGTGCAAAAGGTGAGAGAATTCTTCCAGTCTGTGCTTTGATCCTTTCCTATGAGACCAGTATTAGTTTCCGATACACCACTGCAGGTTCAATGTATTCCTTTTACATACACATTGACGATGAAACACTGAAATTACATCGGAATTAAATACAAAAGGCACAATGCTGCCTTAAGTGCAAGAAGAGTGAGACTTCTTAGAGTCTGTGATTTGATCCTTTCCTTTGAGACCAGTATTCGTTTCCGATACACCACTGCAGGTTCAATGTATTCCTTGGACCGTCACATTAACGACGAAACACAGAAATCGCGTCGGAATTATATACAAAAGGCACAATTCTGCCTTAAGTACAAGAATAGAGACCCTTCTTACAGTCTGTGCTTTGATCCTTTCCTGTGAGACCAGTATTAGTTTCCGATACACCACTGCATCTTCAATGTATTCCTTGGATATTCACATTGACGATGAAACACTGAAATTACATCGG
This sequence comes from Schistocerca serialis cubense, assembly GCF_023864345.2. Classification (NCBI taxonomy): domain Eukaryota; kingdom Metazoa; phylum Arthropoda; class Insecta; order Orthoptera; family Acrididae; genus Schistocerca; species Schistocerca serialis. The sequence continues at coordinate 967,899,398 of NC_064641.1, forward strand.
AATTAAATACAAAATGCACAATGCCACCTTAAGTGCAAAAGGAGTGAGACTTCTTATAGTCTGTGCTTTGATCCTTTCCTATGAGACCAGTATTAGTTTCCGATACACCACTGCAGGTTCAATGTATTCCTTTTACATACACATTGACGATGAAACACTGAAATTACATCGGAATTAAATACAAAAGGCACAATGCCGCCTTAAGTGCAAGAAGAGTGAGACTTCTTGCAGTCTGTGATTTGATCCTTTCCTGTGAGACCAGTGTTCGTTTCCGATACACCACTGCAGGTTCAATGTATTCCTTGGACCTTCACATTAACGACGAAACACAAAAATCGCGTTGGATTTAAATTCAAAAGGCACAATGCCACCGTAAGTACAAGAATAGAGACTCTTCTTACAGTCGGTGTTTTGATCCTTTCCTGTGAGACCAGTATTAGTTTCCGATACACCACTGCAGGGTCTATGTATTCCTTGGATATTCACATTGACGATGAAACACTGAAATTACATCGGAATTAAATACAAAATGCACAATGCTACCTTAAGTGCAAAAGGAGTGAGACTTCTTATAGTCTGTGCTTTGATCCTTTCCTATGAGACCAGTATTAGTTTCCGATACACCACTGCAGATTCAAAGTATTCTTTTACATACACATTTTCGATGAAACACTGATATTACATCGGAATTAAATACAAAAGGCACAATGCTACCATAAGTACAAAAGGAGAGAGACTTCTTAGAGTCTGTGCTTTGATCCTTTCCTGTGAGACCAGTATTCGTTTCCGATACACCACTGCAGGTTCAATGTATTCCTTGGACCGTCACATAAACGAAGAAACACAGAAATCGCGTCGGAATTAAATACAAAAGGCACAATGCCGCCATAAGTACAAGATTAGAGACTCTTCTTACAGTCTGTGCTTTGATCCTGTCCTGTGAGATCAGTATTAGTTTCCGATACAACACTGCAGGTTCTATGTATTCCTTGGATATTCACATTGACGATGAAACACTGAAATTACATCGGAATTAAATACAAGAGGCACAATGCCACCTTAAGTGCAAAAGGAGTGAGACTTCTTATAGTCTGTGCTTTGATCCTTTCCTATGAGACCAGTATTAGTTTCCGATACACCACTGCAGGTTCAATGTATTCCTTTTACATACACATTGACGATGAAACACTGAAATTACATCGGAATTAAATACAAAAGGCACAATGCCGCCTTAAGTGCAAGAAGAGTGAGACTTCTTGCAGTCTGTGATTTGATCCTTTCCTGTGAGACCAGTGTTCGTTTCCGATACACCACTGCAGGTTCAATGTATTCCTTGGACCTTCACATTAACGACGAAACACAAAAATCGCGTTGGATTTAAATTCAAAAGGCACAATGCCACCGTAAGTACAAGAATAGAGACTCTTCTTACAGTCGGTGCTTTGATCCTTTCCTATGAGACCAGTATTAGTTTCCGATACACCACTGCAGGTTCAATGTATTCCTTTTACATACACATTGACATTGAAACACTGAAATTACATCGGAATTAAATACAAAAGACACAATGCCGCCTTAAGTGCAAGAAGAGTGAGACTTCTAAGAGTCTGTGTTTTGATCCTTTCCTGTGAGACCAGTGTTTGTTTCCGATACACCACTGCGGGTTCAATGTATTCCTTGGACCTTCACATTAACGACGAAACACAGAAATCGCGTCGGTATTAAATACAAAAGGCATAATGCCGCCTTAAGTACAAGATTAGAGACTCTTCTTACAGTCTGTGCTTTGATCCTGTCCTGTGAGATCAGTATTAGTTTCCGATACACCACTGCAGGTTCTATGTATTCCTTGGACATTCAAATTGACGATGAAACACTGAAATTACATCGGAATTAAATACAAAAGAGACAGTGCGACCTTAAGTGCAAAAGGAGTGAGACTTCTTATAGTCTGTGCATTGTTCCTTTCCTATGAGACCAGTATTAGTTTCCGATACACCACTGCAGGTTCAATGTATTCCTTTTACATACACATTGACGATGAAACACTGAAATTACATCGGAATTAAATACAAAATGCACAATGCCACCTTAAGTCCAAAAGGAGTGAGACTTTTTATAGTCTGTGCTTTGATCCTTTCCTATGAGACCAGTATTAGTTTCCGATACACAACTGCAGGTCAGTGTATTCCTTTTACATACACATTGACGATGAAACACTGAAATTACATCTGAATTAAATACAAAAGGCACAATGCCTCCGTAAGTGCAAAAGGTGAGAGACTTCTTCCAGTCTGAGCTTTGATCCTTTCCTATGAGACCAGTATTAGTTTCCGATACACCACTGCAGGTTCAATGTATTCCTTGGACCGTCACATTAACGACGAAACACAGAAATCGCGTCGGAATTATGTACAAAACGCACAATTCTGCCTTAAGTACCAGAATAGAGACTCTTCTTACAGTCTGTGCTTTGATCCTTTCATGTGAGACCAGTATTAGTTTCCGATACACCACTGCAGGTTCAATGTATTCCTTGGATATTCACATTGACGATGAAACACTGAAATTACATCGGAATTAAATACAAAATGCACAATGCCTCCTTAAGTGCAAAAGGAGTGAGACCTCTTATAGGCTGTGCTTTGATCCTTTCCTATGAGACCAGTATTAGTTTCCGATACACCACTGCATTTTCAATGTATTCCTTTTACATACACATTGACGATGAAACACTGAAATTACATCGGAATTAGATAAAAAAGGCACAATGCCGCCTTAAGTGCAAGAAGAGTGAGACTTCTTAGAGTCTGTGATTTGATCCTTTCCTGTGAGACCAGTGTTCGTTTCCGATACACCACTGCAGGTTCAATGTATTCCTTGGACCTTCACATTAACGACGAAACACAGAAATCGCATCGGAATTAAATTCAAAAGGCACAATGCCACCTTAAGTACAAGAATAGAGACTCTTCTTACAGTCGGTGCTTTGATCCTTTCCTGTGAGACCAGTATTAGTTTCCGATACACCACTGCAGGTTCTATGTATTCCTTGGATAATCACATTGACGATGAAACACTGAAATTACATCGGAATTAAATACAAAATGCACAATGCCACCTTAAGTGCAAAAGGAGTGAGACTTCTTATAGTCTGTGCTTTGATCCTTTCCTATGAGACCAGTATTAGTTTCCAATACACCACTGCAGATTCAAAGTATTCCTTTTACATACACATTGACGATGAAACACTGAAATAACATCTGAATTAAATACAAAAGGCACAATGCCTCCGTACGTGCAAAAGGTGAGAGAATTCTTCCAGTCTGTGCTTTGATCCTTTCCTATGAGACCAGTATTAGTTTCCGATACACCACTGCAGGTTCAATGTATTCCTTTTACATACACATTGACGATGAAACACTGAAATTACATCGGAATTAAATACAAAAGGCACAATGCTGCCTTAAGTGCAAGAAGAGTGAGACTTCTTAGAGTCTGTGATTTGATCCTTTCCTTTGAGACCAGTATTCGTTTCCGATACACCACTGCAGGTTCAATGTATTCCTTGGACCGTCACATTAACGACGAAACACAGAAATCGCGTCGGAATTATATACAAAAGGCACAATTCTGCCTTAAGTACAAGAATAGAGACCCTTCTTACAGTCTGTGCTTTGATCCTTTCCTGTGAGACCAGTATTAGTTTCCGATACACCACTGCATCTTCATTGTATTCCTTGGATATTCACATTGACGATGAAACACTGAAATTACATCGGAATTAAATACAAAATGCACAATGCCACCTTAAGTGCAAAAGGAGTGAGACTTCTTATAGTCTGTGCTTTGATCCTTTCCTATGAGACCAGTATTAGTTTCCGATACACCACTGCAGGTTCAATGTATTCCTTTTACATACACATTGACGATGAAACACTGAAATTACATCGGAATTAAATACAAAAGGCACAATGCCGCCTTAAGTGCAAGAAGAGTGAGACTTCTTGCAGTCTGTGATTTGATCCTTTCCTGTGAGACCAGTGTTCGTTTCCGATACACCACTGCAGGTTCAATGTATTCCTTGGACCTTCACATTAACGACGAAACACAAAAATCGCGTTGGATTTAAATTCAAAAGGCACAATGCCACCGTAAGTACAAGAATAGAGACTCTTCTTACAGTCGGTGTTTTGATCCTTTCCTGTGAGACCAGTATTAGTTTCCGATACACCACTGCAGGGTCTATGTATTCCTTGGATATTCACATTGACGATGAAACACTGAAATTACATCGGAATTAAATACAAAATGCACAATGCTACCTTAAGTGCAAAAGGAGTGAGACTTCTTATAGTCTGTGCTTTGATCCTTTCCTATGAGACCAGTATTAGTTTCCGATACACCACTGCAGATTCAAAGTATTCTTTTACATACACATTTTCGATGAAACACTGATATTACATCGGAATTAAATACAAAAGGCACAATGCTACCATAAGTACAAAAGGAGAGAGACTTCTTAGAGTCTGTGCTTTGATCCTTTCCTGTGAGACCAGTATTCGTTTCCGATACACCACTGCAGGTTCAATGTATTCCTTGGACCGTCACATAAACGAAGAAACACAGAAATCGCGTCGGAATTAAATACAAAAGGCACAATGCCGCCTTAAGTACAAGATTAGAGACTCTTCTTACAGTCTGTGCTTTGATCCTGTCCTGTGAGATCAGTATTAGTTTCCGATACAACACTGCAGGTTCTATGTATTCCTTGGATATTCACATTGACGATGAAACACTGAAATTACATCGGAATTAAATACAAGAGGCACAATGCCACCTTAAGTGCAAAAGGAGTGAGACTTCTTATTGTCTGTCCTTTGATCCTTTCCTATGAGACCAGTATTAGTTTCCGATACACCACTGCAGGTTCAATGTATTCCTTTTACATACACATTGACGATGAAACACTGAAATTACATCGGAATTAAATACAAAAGGCACAATGCTACCATAAGTACAAAAGGAGAGAGACTTCTTAGAGTCTGTGCTTTGATCTTTTCCTGTGAGACCAGTATTCGTTTCCGATACACCACTGCAGGTTCAATGTATTCCTTGGACCGTCACATAAACGAAGAAACACAGAAATCGCGTCGGAATTAAATACAAAAGGCACAATGCCGCCTTAAGTACAAGATTAGAGACTCTTCTTACAGTCTGTGCTTTGATCCTGTCCTGTGAGATCAGTATTAGTTTCCGATACACCACTGCAGGTTCTATGTATTCCTTGGATATTCACATTGACGATGAAACACTGAAATTACATCGGAATTAAATACAAGAGGCACAATGCCACCTTAAGTGCAAAAGGAGTGAGACCTCTTATAGGCTGTGCTTTGATCCTTTCATATGAGACCAGAATTAGTTTCCGATACACCACTGCATTTTCAATGTATTCCTTTTACATACAAATTGACGATGAAACACTGAAATTACATCGGAATTAAATACAAAATGCACAATGCCACCTTAAGTGCAAAAGGAGTGAGACTTCTTATAGTCTGTGCTTTGATCCTTTCCTATGAGACCAGTATTAGTTTCCAATACACCACTGCAGATTCAAAGTATTCCTTTTACATACACATTGACGATGAAACACTGAAATAACATCTGAATTAAATACAAAAGGCACAATGCCTCCGTACGTGCAAAAGGTGAGAGAATTCTTCCAGTCTGTGCTTTGATCCTTTCCTATGAGACCAGTATTAGTTTCCGATACACCACTGCAGGTTCAATGTATTCCTTTTACATACACATTGACGATGAAACACTGAAATTACATCGGAATTAAATACAAAAGGCACAATGCTGCCTTAAGTGCAAGAAGAGTGAGACTTCTTAGAGTCTGTGATTTGATCCTTTCCTTTGAGACCAGTATTCGTTTCCGATACACCACTGCAGGTTCAATGTATTCCTTGGACCGTCACATTAACGACGAAACACAGAAATCGCGTCGGAATTATATACAAAAGGCACAATTCTGCCTTAAGTACAAGAATAGAGACCCTTCTTACAGTCTGTGCTTTGATCCTTTCCTGTGAGACCAGTATTAGTTTCCGATACACCACTGCATCTTCATTGTATTCCTTGGATATTCACATTGACGATGAAACACTGAAATTACATCGGAATTAAATACAAAATGCACAATGCCACCTTAAGTGCAAAAGGAGTGAGACTTCTTATAGTCTGTGCTTTGATCCTTTCCTATGAGACCAGTATTAGTTTCCGATACACCACTGCAGGTTCAATGTATTCCTTTTACATACACATTGACGATGAAACACTGAAATTACATCGGAATTAAATACAAAAGGCACAATGCCGCCTTAAGTGCAAGAAGAGTGAGACTTCTTGCAGTCTGTGATTTGATCCTTTCCTGTGAGACCAGTGTTCGTTTCCGATACACCACTGCAGGTTCAATGTATTCCTTGGACCTTCACATTAACGACGAAACACAAAAATCGCGTTGGATTTAAATTCAAAAGGCACAATGCCACCGTAAGTACAAGAATAGAGACTCTTCTTACAGTCGGTGTTTTGATCCTTTCCTGTGAGACCAGTATTAGTTTCCGATACACCACTGCAGGGTCTATGTATTCCTTGGATATTCACATTGACGATGAAACACTGAAATTACATCGGAATTAAATACAAAATGCACAATGCTACCTTAAGTGCAAAAGGAGTGAGACTTCTTATAGTCTGTGCTTTGATCCTTTCCTATGAGACCAGTATTAGTTTCCGATACACCACTGCAGATTCAAAGTATTCTTTTACATACACATTTTCGATGAAACACTGATATTACATCGGAATTAAATACAAAAGGCACAATGCTACCATAAGTACAAAAGGAGAGAGACTTCTTAGAGTCTGTGCTTTGATCCTTTCCTGTGAGACCAGTATTCGTTTCCGATACACCACTGCAGGTTCAATGTATTCCTTGGACCGTCACATAAACGAAGAAACACAGAAATCGCGTCGGAATTAAATACAAAAGGCACAATGCCGCCTTAAGTACAAGATTAGAGACTCTTCTTACAGTCTGTGCTTTGATCCTGTCCTGTGAGATCAGTATTAGTTTCCGATACAACACTGCAGGTTCTATGTATTCCTTGGATATTCACATTGACGATGAAACACTGAAATTACATCGGAATTAAATACAAGAGGCACAATGCCACCTTAAGTGCAAAAGGAGTGAGACTTCTTATTGTCTGTCCTTTGATCCTTTCCTATGAGACCAGTATTAGTTTCCGATACACCACTGCAGGTTCAATGTATTCCTTTTACATACACATTGACGATGAAACACTGAAATTACATCGGAATTAAATACAAAAGGCACAATGCTACCATAAGTACAAAAGGAGAGAGACTTCTTAGAGTCTGTGCTTTGATCTTTTCCTGTGAGACCAGTATTCGTTTCCGATACACCACTGCAGGTTCAATGTATTCCTTGGACCGTCACATAAACGAAGAAACACAGAAATCGCGTCGGAATTAAATACAAAAGGCACAATGCCGCCTTAAGTACAAGATTAGAGACTCTTCTTACAGTCTGTGCTTTGATCCTGTCCTGTGAGATCAGTATTAGTTTCCGATACACCACTGCAGGTTCTATGTATTCCTTGGATATTCACATTGACGATGAAACACTGAAATTACATCGGAATTAAATACAAGAGGCACAATGCCACCTTAAGTGCAAAAGGAGTGAGACCTCTTATAGGCTGTGCTTTGATCCTTTCATATGAGACCAGAATTAGTTTCCGATACACCACTGCATTTTCAATGTATTCCTTTTACATACAAATTGACGATGAAACACTGAAATTACATCGGAATTAAATAAAAAAGGCACAATGCCGCCTTAAGTGCAAGAAGAGTGAGACTTCTTAGAGTCTGTGATTTGATCCTTTCCTGTGAGACCAGTGTTCGTTACCGATACACCACTGCAGGTTCAATGTATTCCTTGGACCTTCACATTAACGACGAAACACAGAAATCTCATCGGAATTATATTCAAAAGGCACAATGCCACCTTAAGTACAAGAATAGAGACTCTTCTTACAGTCGGTGCTTTGATCCTTTCCTGTGAGACCAGTATTAGTTTCCGATACACCACTGCAGGTTCTATGTATTCCTTGGATAATCACATTGACGATGAAACACTGAAATTACATCGGAATTAAATACAAAATGCACAATGCTACCTTAAATGCAAAAGGAGTAAGACTTCTTATAGTCTGTGCTTTGATCCTTTCCTATGAGACCAGTATTAGTTTCCAATACACCACTGCAGATTCAAAGTATTCCTTTTACATACACATTGACGATGACACACTGAAATTACATCTGAATTAAATACAAAAGGCACAATGCCTCCGTAAGTGCAAAAGGTGAGAGAATTCTTCCAGTCTGTGCTTTGATCCTTTCCTATGAGACCAGTATTAGTTTCCGATACACCACTGCAGGTTCAATGTATTCCTTTTACATACACATTGACGATGAAACACTGAAATTACATCGGAATTAAATACAAAAGGCACAATGCTGCCTTAAGTGCAAGAAGAGTGAGACTTCTTAGGGTCTGTGATTTGATCCTTTCCTTTGAGACCAGTATTCGTTTCCGATACACCACTGCAGGTTCAATGTATTCCTTGGACCGTCACTTAAACGACGAAACACAGAAATCGCGTCGGAATTATATACAAAAGGCACAATTCTGCCTTAAGTACAAGAATAGAGACTCTTCTTACAGTCTGTGCTTTGATCCTTTCCTGTGAGACCAGTATTAGTTTCCGATACACCACTGCATGTTCAATGTATTCCTTGGATATTCACATTGACGATGAAACACTGAAATTACATCGGAATTAAATACAAAATGCACAATGCCACCTTAAGTGCAAAAGGAGTGAGACTTCTTATAGTCTGTGCTTTGATCCTTTCCTATGAGACCAGTATTAGTTTCCGATACACCACTGCAGGTTCAATGTATTCCTTTTACATACACATTGACGATGAAACACTGAAATTACATCGGAATTAAATACAAAAGACACAATGCCGCCTTAAGTGCAAGAAGAGTGAGACTTCTTGAAGTCTGTGATTTGATCCTTTCCTGTGAGACCAGTGTTCGTTTCCGATACACCACTGCAGGTTCAACGTATTCCTTGGACCTTCACATTAACGACGAAACACAAAAATCGCGTTGGAATTAAATTCAAAAGGCACAATGCCACCGTAAGTACAAGAATAGAGACTCTTCTTACAGTCGGTGCTTTGATCCTTTCCTGTGAGACCAGTATTAGTTTCCGATACACCACTGCAGGGTCTATGTATTCCTTGGATATTCACATTGACGATGAAACACTGAAATTACATCGGAATTAAATACAAAATGCACAATGCTACCTTAAGTGCAAAAGGAGTGAGACTTCTTATAGTCTGTGCTTTGATCCTTTCCTATGAGACCAGTATTAGTTTCCGATACACCACTGCAGATTCAAAGTATTCCTTTTACATACACATTTTCGATGAAACACTGATATTACATCGGAATTAAATACAAAAGGCACAATGCTACCATCAGTACAAAAGGAGAGAGACTTCTTAGAGTCTGTGCTTTGATCCTTTCCTGTGAGACCAGTATTCGTTTCCGATACACCACTGCAGGTTCAATGTATTCCTTGGACCGTCACATAAACGAAGAAACACAGAAATCGCGTCGGAATTAAATTCAAAAGGCACAATGCCGCCTTAAGTGCAAGAAGAGTGAGACTTCTTAGAGTCTGTGATTTGATCCTTTCCTGTGAGACCAGTGTTCGTTTCCGATACACCACTGCAGGTTCAATGTATTCCTTGGACCTTCACATTAACGACGAAACACAGAATTCGAGTCGGAATTAAATTCAAGAGGCACAATGCCACCTTAAGTACAAGAATAGAGACTCTTCTTACAGTCTGTGCTTTGATCCTGTCCTGTGAGATCAGTATTAGTTTCCGATACACCACTGCAGGTTCTATGTATTCCTTGGATATTCACATTGACGATGAAACACTGAAATTACATCGGAATTAAATACAAGAGGCACAATGCCACCTTAAGTGCAAAAGGAGTGAGACTTCTTATAGTCTGTCCTTTGATCCTTTCCTATGAGACCAGTATTAGTTTCCGATACACCACTGCAGGTTCAATGTATTCCTTTTACATACACATTGACGATGAAACACTGAAATTACATCGGAATTAAATACAAAATGCACAATGCCACCTTAAGTCCAAAAGGAGTGAGACTTCTTATAGTCTGTGCTTAGATCCTTTCCTATGAGACCAGTATTAGTTTCCGATACACAACTGCAGGTTCAATGTATTCGTTTTACATACACATTGACGATGAAACACTGAAATTACATCTGAATTAAATACAAAAGGCACAATGCCACCGTAAGTGCAAAAGGTGAGAGACTTATTCCAGTCTGTGCTTTGATCCTTTCCTATGAGACCAGTATTAGTTTCTGATACACCACTGCAGGTTCAATGTATTCCTTTTACATACACATTGACGATGAAACACTGAAATTACATCGGAATTAAATACAAAAGGCACAATGCCGCCTTAAGTGCAAGAAGAGTGGGACTTCTTAGAGTCTGTGATTTGTTCCTTTCCTGTGAGACCAGTATTCGTTTCCGATACACCACTGCAGGTTCAATGTATTCCTTGGACCGTCACATTTACGACGAAACACAGAAATCGCGTCGGAATTATATACAAAAGCCACAATTCTGCCTTAAGTACAAGAATAGAGACTCTTCTTACAGTCTGTGCTTTGATCCTTTCCTGTGAGACCAGTATTAGTTTCCGATACACCACTGCAGGTTCAATGTATTCCTTGGATATTCACATTGACGATGAAACACTGAATTTACATCGGAATTAAATACAAAAGAGACAGTGCCACCTTAAGTGCAAAAGGAGTGAGACTTCTTATAGTCTGTGCATTGATCCTTTCCTATGAGACCAGTATTAGTTTCCGATACACCACTGCAGGTTCAATGTATTCCTTTTACATACACATTGACGATGAAACACTGAAATTACATCGGAATTAAATACATAATGCACAATGCCACCTTAAGTCCAAAAGGAGTGAGACTTCTTATAGTCTGTGCTTTGATCCTTTCCTATGAGACGAGTATTAGTTTCCGATACACAACTGCAGGTCAATGTATTCCTTTTACATACACATTGACGATGAAACACTGAAATTACATCTGAAATAAATACAAAAGGCACAATGCCACCGTAAGTGCAAAAGGTGAGAGACTTCTTCCAGTCTGTGCTTTGATCCTTTGCTATGAGACCAGTATTAGTTTCCGATACACCTCTGCAGGTTCAATGTACTCCTTTTACATACACATTGACGATGAAACACTGAAATTACATCGGAATTAAATAAAAAAGGTACAATGCCGCCTTAAGTGCAAGAACAGTGAGACTTCTTAGAGTCTGTGATTTGATCCTTTCCTGTGAGACCAGTGTTCGTTTCCGATACACCACTGCAGGTTCAATGTATTCCTTGGACCTTCACATTAACGACGAAACACAGAAATCGAGTCGGAATTAAATTCAAGAGGCACAATGCCACCTTAAGTATAAGAATAGAGACTCTTCTTACAGTCGGTGCTTTGATCCTTTCCTGTGAGACCAGTATTAGTTTCCGATACACCACTGCAGGTTCTATGTATTCCTTGGATATTCACATTGACGATGAAACACTGAAATTACATCGGAATTAAATACAAAATGCACAATGCCACCTTAAGTGCAAAAGGAGTGAGACTTCTTATAGTCTGTGCTTTGATCCTTTCCTATGAGACCAGTATTAGTTTCCGATACACAACTGCAGGTTCAATGTATTCCTTTTACATACACATTGACGATGAAACACTGAAATTACATCTGAATTAAATACAAAATGCACAATGCCACCTTAAGTGCAAAAGGAGTGAGACTTCTTATAGTCAGTGCTTTGATCCTTTCCTATGAGACCAGTATTAGTTTCCGACACACAACTGCATGTTCAATGTATTCCTTTTACATACACATTGACGATGAAACACTGAAATTACATCTGAATTAAATACAAAAGGCACAATGCCTCCGTAAGCGCAAAAGGTGAGAGAATTCTTCCAGTCTGTGCTTTGATCCTTTCCTATGAGACCAGTATTAGTTTCCGATACACCACTGCTGGTTCAATGTATTCCTTTTACATACACATTGACGATGAAACACTGAAATTACATCGGACTTAAATACAAAAGGCACAATGCTGCCTTAAGTGCAAGTAGAGAGAGACTTCTTAGAGTCTGTGATTTGATCCTTTCCTGTGAGACCAGTATTCGTTTCCGATACACCACTGCAGTTTCAATGTATTCCTTGGACCGTCACGTTAACGACGAAACACAGAAATCGCGTCGGAATTAAATACAAAAGGCACAATGCCGCCTTAAGTACAAGATTAGAGACTCTTCTTACAGTCTGTGCTTTGATCCTGTCCTGTGATATCAGTATTAGTTTCCGATACACCACTGCAGGGTCTATGTATTCCTTGGATATTCACATTGACGATGAAACACTGAAATTACATCGGAATTAAATACAAAAGGCACAATGCCGCCTTAAGTACAAGATTAGAGACTCTTCTTACAGTCTGTGCTTTGATCCTGTCCTGTGATATCAGTATTAGTTTCCGATACACCACTGCAGGTTCTATGTATTCCTTGGATATTCACATTGACGATGAAACACTGTAATTACATCGGAATTAAATACAAAAGGCACATTGCCACCTTAGAAGCAAAAGGAGTGAGACTTCTTATAGTCTGTGCTTTGATCCTTTCCTATGAGACTAGTATTAGTTTCCGATACACCACAGCAGGTTCAATGTATTCCTTTACCATACACATTGACGATGAAACACTGAAATTACATCGGAATTAAATACAAAATGCACAATGCCACCTTAAGTCCAAAAGGAGTGAGACTTCTTATAGTCTGTGCTTAGATCCTTTCCTATGAGACCAGTATTCGTTTCCGATACACCACTGCAGGTTCAATGTATTCCTTGGACCGTCACATTAACGACGAAACTCAGAAATCGCGTCGGAATTATATACAAAAGGCACAATTCTGCCTTAAGTACAAGAATAGAGACTCTTCTTACAGTCTGTGCTTTGATCCTTTCCTGTGAGACCAGTATTAGTTTCCGATACACCACTGCAGGTTCAATGTATTCCTTGGATATTCACATTAACGATGAAACACTAAAATTACATCGGAATTAAATACAAAATGCACAATGCCACCTTAAGTGCAAAAGGAGTGAGACTTCTTATAGTCTGTGCTTTGATCCTTTCCTATGAGACCAGTATTAGTTTCCGATACACCACTGCAGGTTCAATGTATTCCTTGGATATTCACATTAACGATGAAACACTGAAATTACATCGGAATTAAATACAAAATGCACAATGCCACCTTAAGTGCTAAAGGAGTGAGACTTCTTATAGTCTGTGCATTGATCCTTTCCTAAGACACCAGTATTAGTTTCCGATACACCACTGCAGGTTCAATGTATTCCTTTTACATACACATTGACGATGAAACACTGAAATTACATCGGAATTAAATACAAAATGCACAATGCCACCTTAAGTCCAAAAGGAGTGGACTTCTTATCGTCTGTGCTTAGATCCTTTCCTATGAGACCAGTATTAGTTTCCGATACACAACTGCAGGTTCAATGTATTCGTTTTACATACACATTGACGGTGAAATACTGAAATTACATCTGAATTAAATACAAAAGGCACAATGCCACCGTAAGTGCAAAAGGTGAGAGACTTCTTCCAGTCTGTGCTTTGATCCTTTCCTATGAGACCAGTATTAGTTTCCGATACACCACTGCAGGTTCAATGTATTCCTTTTACATACACATTGACGATGAAACACTGAAATTACATCGGAATTAATTACAAAAGGCACAATGCCGCCTTAAGTGGAAGGAGAGTGAGACTTCTTAGAGTCTGTGATTTGATCCTTTCCTGTGAGACCAGTATTCGTTTCCGATACACCACTGCAGGTTCAATGTATTCCTTGGACCGTCACATTAACGACGAAACACAGAAATCGCGTCGGAATTATATACAAAAGGCACAATTCTGCCTTAAGTACAAGAATAGAGACTCTTATTACAGTCTCTGCTTTGATCCTTTCCTGTGAGACCAGTATTAGTTTCCGATACACCACTGCACGCTCAATGTATTCGATGGATATTCACATTGACGATGAAACACTGAAATAACATCGGAATTAAATACAAAATGCACAATGTCACCTTACGTGCAAAGGGAGTGAGACGTCTTATAGTCTGTGCTTCGATCCTTTCCTATGAGACCAGTATTAGTTTCCGATACACCACTGCAGGTTGGATGTATTCCTTTTACATACACATTGGCGATGAAACACTGAAATTACATCGGAATTAAATACAAAAGGCACAATGCCGCCTTAAGTGCAAGAAGAGTGAGACTTCTTAGAGTCTGTGATTTGATCCTTTCCTGTGAAACCAGTGTTCGTTTCCGATACACCATCGCAGGTTCAATGTATTCCTTGGACCTTCACATTAACGACGAAACACAGAAATCGCGTCGGAATTAAATTCAAAAGGCACAATGCCACCTTAAGTACAAGAATAGAGACTCTTCTTACAGTCGGTGCTTTGATCCTTTCCTGTGAGACCAGTATTAGTTTCCGATACACCACTGCAGGTTCTATGTATTCCTTGGATATTCACATTGACGATGAAACACTGAAATTACATCGGAATTAAATACAAAATGCACAATGCCACCTTATGTGCAAAAGGAGTGAGACTTCTTATAGTCTGTGCTTTGATCCTATCCTATGAGACAAGTATTAGTTTCCGATACACCACTGCAGATTCAATGTATTCCTTTTACATACACATTGACGATGAAACACTGATATTACATCGGAATTAAATACAAAAGGCACAATGCCACCTTAAGTACAAAAGGAGTGAGACATCTTAGAGTCTGTGCTTTGATCCTTTCCTGTGAGACCAGTATTCGTTTCCGATACACCACTGCAGGTTCAATGTATTCCTTGGACCTTCACATAAACGACGAAACACAGAAATCGCGTCGGAATTAAAAAAAAAATGGCACAATGCCGCCTTAAGTACAAGAATAGAGACACTTCGTACAGTCTGTGCTTTGATCCTTTCTGTGAGACCAGTATTAGTTTCCGATACACCATTGCAGGTTCTATGAATTCCTTGGACATTCACATTGACGATGAAACACTGAAATTACATCGGAATTAAATACAAAAGGCACAATGCCACCTTAAGTGCAAAAGGAGTGAGACTTCTTATAATCTGTGCTTCGATCCTTTCCTATTAGACCAGTATTAGTTTCCGATACACCACTGTAGGTTCAATGTATTCCTTTTACACACACATTGACGATGAAACACTGATATTACATCGGAATTAAATACAAAACGCACAATGCCACCTTAAGTACAAAAGGAGTGAGACTTCTTAGAGTCTGTGCTTTGATCCTTTCCTATGAGACCAGTATTGGTTTCCGATACACCTCTGCAGGTCCAATGTATTCCTTTTACATACACATTGACGATGAAACACTGAAATTACATCGGAATTAAATACAAAAGGCACAATGCCGCCTTAGTGCAAGAAGAGTGAGACATCTTAGAGTCTGGGCTTTGATCCTTTCCTGTGAGACCAGAATTAGTTTCCGATACACCACTGCAGGTTCTATGTATTCCTTGGATATTCACACTGACGATGAAACACTGAAATTACATCGGAATTAAATACAAAATGCACAATGCCACCTTAAGTGCAAAAGGAGTGAGACTTCTTACAGTCTGTGCTTTGATCCTTTCCTATGAGACCATTATTAGTTTCCGATACACCACTGCAGATTCAATGTATTCCTTTTACATACACATTGACGATGAAACACTGATATTACATCGGAATTAAATACAAAAGGCACAATGCCTCCTTAAATGCTAGAAGAGAGACTCTTCTGAAAGTCTGTGCTTTGATCCTTTCCTATTAGACCAGTATTAGTTTCCGATACACCACTGCAGGTTCAATGTATTCCTTTTAAATACACATTGACGATGAAACACTGAAATTACATCGGAATTAAATACAAAAGGCACAATGCCTCCTTAAATGCAAGAAGAGAGAGACTTCAGAAAGTCTGTGCTTCGATCCTTTCCTATGAGACCAGTAATAGTTTCTGATACACCACTGCAGGTTCAATGTATTCCTTTTAAATACACATTGACGATGAAACACTGAAATTGCATCGGAATTAAATACAAAAGGCACAATGCCGCCTTTAGTGCAAGAAGAGTGAGACTTCTGAAAGTCTGTGTTTTGATCCTTTCCTGTGAGACCAGTAATCGTTTCCGATACACCACTGCAGGTTCAATGTATTCCTTGGACCTTCACATTAACGACGAAACACAGAAATCGCGTCGGAATGAAATGCAAAAGGCACAATGCCGCCTTAAGTACAAGAATAGAGACTCTTCTTACAGTCGGTGCTTTGATCCTTTCCTGTGAGACCAGTATTAGTTTCCAATACACCACTGCAGGTTCTATGTATTCCTTGGATATTCACATTGACGATGAAACACTGAAATTACATCGGAATTAAATACAAAATGCACAATGCCACCTTAAGTGCAAAAGGAGTGAGACTTCTTACAGTCTGTGCTTTGATCCTTTCCTATGAGACCATTATTAGTTTCCGATACACCACTGCAGATTCAATGTATTCCTTTTACATACACATTGACGATGAAACACTGATATTACATCGGAATTAAATACAAAAGGCACAATGCCACCTTAAGTACAAAAGGAGTGTGGCATCTTAGAGTCTGTGTTTTGATCCTTTCCTATGAGGCCAGTATTCGTTTCCGATACACCACTGCAGGTTCAATGTATTCCTTGGACCTTCACATAAACGACGAAACACAGAAATCGCGTCGGAATTAAAAAGAAAAAAAGGCACAATGCCGCCTTAAGTACAAGAATAGAGACCCTTCATACAGTCTGTGCTTTGATCCTTTCCTGTGAGACCAGTATTAGTTTCCGATACACCATTGCAGGTTCTATGTATTCCTTGGACATTCACATTGACGGTGAATCACTGAAATTACATCGGAATTAAATACAAAAGGCACAATGCCACCTTAAGTACAAGATTAGAGACTCTTCTTACAGTCTGTGCTTTGATCCTGTCCTGTGAGATCAGTATTAGTTTCCGATACACCACTGCAGGTTCAATGTATTCCTTTTACATACACATTGACGATGAAACACTGAAATTACATCGGAATTAAATACAAAAGGCACAATGCCGCCTTAAGTGGAAGGAGAGTGAGACTTTTAAGAGTCTGTGATTTGATCCTTTCTTGTGAGACCAGTATTCGTTTCCGATACACCACTGCAGGTTCAATGTATTCCTTGGACCGTCACATTAACGACGAAACACAGAAATCGCGTCGGAATTATATACAAAAGGCACAATTCTGCCTTAAGTACAAGAATAGAGACTCTTATTACAGTCTCTGCTTTGATCCTTTCCTGTGAGACCAGTATTAGTTTCCGATACACCACTGCACGCTCAATGTATTCGATGGATATTCACATTGACGATGAAACACTGAAATAACATCGGAATTAAATACAAAATGCACAATGTCACCTTACGTGCAAAAGGAGTGAGACGTCTTATAGTCTGTGCTTCGATCCTTTCCTATGAGACCAGTATTAGTTTCCGATACACCACTGCAGGTTGAATGTATTCCTTTTACATACACATTGGCGATGAAACACTGAAATTACATCGGAATTAAATACAAAAAGCACAATGCCGCCTTAAGTGCAAGAAGAGTGAGACTTATTAGAGTCTGTGATTTGATCCTTTCCTGTGAAACCAGTGTTCGTTTCCGATACACCATCGCAGGTTCAATGTATTCCTTGGACCTTCACATTAACGACGAAACACAGAAATCGCGTCGGAATTAAATTCAAAAGGCACAATGCCACCTTAAGTACAAGAATAGAGACTCTTCTTACAGTCGGTGCTTTGATCCTTTCCTGTGAGACCAGTATTAGTTTCCGATACACCACTGCAGGTTCTATGTATTCCTTGGATATTCACATTGACGATGAAACACTGAAATTACATCGGAATTAAATACAAAATGCACAATGCCACCTTAAGTGCAAAAGGGGTGAGACTTCTTATAGTCTGTGCTTTGATCCTATCCTATGAGACAAGTATTAGTTTCCGATACACCACTGCAGATTCAATGTATTCCTTTTACATACACATTGACGATGAAACACTGATATTACATCGGAATTAAATACAAAAGGCACAATGCCACCTTAAGTACAAAAGGAGTGAGACATCTTAGAGTCTGTGCTTTGATCCTTTCCTGTGAGACCAGTATTCGTTTCCGATACACCACTGCAGGTTCAATGTATTCCTTGGACCTTCACATAAACGACGAAACACAGAAATCGCGTCGGAATTAAAAAAAAAAGGCACAATGCCGCCTTAAGTACAAGAATAGAGACACTTCGTACAGTCTGTGCTTTGATCCTTTCCTGTGAGACCAGTATTAGTTTCCGATACACCATTGCAGGGTCTATGAATTCCTTGGACATTCACATTGACGATGAAACACTGAAATTACATCGGAATGGAATACAAAAGGCACAATGCCACCTTAAGTGCAAAAGGAGTGAGACATCTTATAATCTGTGCTTCGATCCTTTCCTATTAGACCAGTATTAGTTTCCGATACACCACTGTAGGTTCAATGTATTCCTTTTACACACACATTGACGATGAAACACTGATATTACATCGGAATTAAATACAAAACGCACAATGCCACCTTAAGTACAAAAGGAGTGAGACTTCTTAGAGTCTGTGCTTTGATCCTTTGCTATGACACCAGTATTGGTTTCCGATACACCTCTGCAGGTCCAATGTATTCCTTTTACATACACATTGACGATGAAACACTGAAATTACATCGGAATTAAATACAAAAGGCACAATGCCGCCTTAGTGCAAGAAGAGTGAGACATCTTAGAGTCTGGGCTTTGATCCTTTCCTGTGAGACCAGAATTAGTTTCCGATACACCACTGCAGGTTCTATGTATTCCTTGGATATTCACATTGACGATGAAACACTGAAATTACATCGGAATTAAATACAAAATGCACAATGCCACCTTAAGTGCATAAGGAGTGAGACTTCTTACAGTCTGTGCTTTGATCCTTTCCTATGAGACCATTATTAGTTTCCGATACACCACTGCAGATTCAATGTATTCCTTTTACATACACATTGACGTTGAAACACTGATATTACATCGGAATTAAATACAAAAGGCACAATGCCTCCTTAAATGCAAGAAGAGAGACTCTTCTGAAAGTCTGTGCTTTGATCCTTTCCTATGAGACCAGTATTAGTTTCCGATACACCACTGCAGGTTCAATGTATTCCTTTTAAATACACATTGACGATGAAACACTGAAATTACATCGGAATTAAATACAAAAGGCACAATGCCTCCTTAAATGCAAGAAGAGAGAGACTTCTGAAAGTCTGTGCTTTGATCCTTTCCTATGAGACCAGTAATAGTTTCTGATACACCACTGCAGGTTCAATGTATTCCTTTTAAATACATATTGACGATGAAACACTGAAATTACATCGGAATTAAATACAAAAGGCACAATGCCGCCTTTAGTGCAAGAAGAGTGAGACTTCTGAAAGTCTGTGTTTTGATCCTTTCCTGTGAGACCAGTATTCGTTTCCGATACACCACTGCAGGTTCAATGTATTCCTTGGACCTTCACATTAACGACGAAACACAGAAATCGCGTCGGAATGAAATGCAAAAGGCACAATGCCGCCTTAAGTACAAGAATAGAGACTCTTCTTACAGTCGGTGCTTTGATCCTTTCCTGTGAGACCAGTATTAGTTTCCAATACACCACTGCAGGTTCTATTTATTCCTTGGACATTCACATTGACGATGAAACACTGAAATTACATCGGAATTAAAAACAAAAGGCACAATGCCACCTTAAGTGCAGAAGGAGTGAGACTTTTTATAGTCTGTGCTTTGATCCTTTCCTATGAGACCAGTATTAGTTTCCGATACACCACTGCAGGTTCAATGTATTCCTTTTACATACACATTGACGATGAAACACTGAAATTACATCGGAATTAAATACAAAAGGCACAATGCCGCCTTAAGTGCAAGAGGAGTGAGACTTCTTAGAGTCTGCGATTTGATCCTTTCCTGTGAGACCAGTATTCGTTTCCGATACACCACTGCAGGTTCAATGTATTCCTTGGACCGTCACATTAACGACGAAACACAGAAATCGCGTCGGAATTATATACAAAAGGCACAATTCTACCTTAAGTACAAGAATAGAGACTCTTCTTACAGTCTGTGCTTTGATCCTTTCCTGTGAGACCAGTATTAGTTTCCGATACACCACTGCAGGTTCAATGTATTCCTTGGATATTCACATTAACGATGAATCACTGAAATTACATCGGAATTAAATACAAAATGCACAATGCCACCTTAAGTGCAAAAGGAGTGAGACTTCTTATAGTCTGTGCTTTGATCCTTTCCTATGAGACCAGTATTAGTTTCCGATACACCACTGCAGGTTCAATGTATTCCTTGGATATTCACATTAACGATGAAACACTGAAATTACATCGGAATTAAATACAAAATGCACAATGCCACCTTAAGTGCTAAAGGAGTGAGACTTCTTATAGTCTGTGCATTGATCCTTTCCTATGAGACCAGTATTAGTTTCCGATACACCACTGCAGATTCAAAGTATTCCGTTTACATACACATTTTCGATGAAACACTGATATTACATCGGAATTAAATACAAAAGGCACAATGCCACGATAAGTACAAAAGGAGAGAGACTTCTTAGAGTCTGTGCTTTGATCCTTTCCTGTGAGACCAGTATTCGTTTCCGATTCACCACTGCAGGTTCAATGTATTCCTTGGACCGTCACCTAAACGAAGACACACAGAAATCGCGTCGGAAGTAAATACAAAAGGCACAATGGCGCCTTAAGTACCAGATTAGAGACTCTTCTTACAGTCTGTGCTTTGATCCTGTCCTGTGAGTTCAGTATTAGTTTCCGACACACCACTGCAGGTTCTATGTGTTCCTTGGACATTCACATTGACGATGAAACACTGAAATTACATCGGAATTAAATACAAAAGGCACAATGCCACCTTAAGTGCAAAGGGAGTGAGACTTCTTATAGTCTGTGCATTGATCCCTTCCTAAGAGACCAGTATTAGTTTCTGATACACCACTGCAGGTTCAATGTATTCCTTTTCCATACACATTGACGATGAAACACTGAAATTACATCGGAATTAAATACAAAAGGCACAATGCCGCCTTAAGTGCAAGAGGAGTGAGACTTCTTAGAGTCTGCGATTTGATCCTTTCCTGTGAGACCAGTATTCGTTTCCGATACACCACTGCAGGTTCAATGTATTCCTTGGACCGTCACATTAACGACGAAACACAGAAATCGCGTCGGAATTATATACAAAAGGCACAATTCTACCTTAAGTACAAGAATAGAGTCTCTTCTTACAGTCTGTGCTTTAATCCTTTCCTGTGAGACCAGTATTAGTTTCCGATACACCACTGCAGGTTCAATGTATTCCTTGGATATTCACATTAACGATGAATCACTGAAATTACATCGGAATTAAATACAAAATGCACAATGCCACCTTAAGTGCAAAAGGAGTGAGACTTCTTATAGTCTGTGCTTTTTATCCTTTCCTATGAGACCAGTATTAGTTTCCGATACACCACTGCAGGTTCAATGTATTCCTTGGATATTCACATTAACGATGAAACACTGAAATTACATCGGAATTAAATACAAAATGCACAATGCCACCTTAAGTGCTAAAGGAGTGAGACTTCTTATAGTCTGTGCATTGATCCTTTCCTATGAGACCAGTATTAGTTTCCGATACACCACTGCAGATTCAAAGTATTCCGTTTACATACACATTTTCGATGAAACACTGATATTACATCGGAATTAAATACAAAAGGCACAATGCCACGATAAGTACAAAAGGAGAGAGACTTCTTAGAGTCTGTGCTTTGATCCTTTCCTGTGAGACCAGTACTCGTTTCCGATACACCACTGCAGGTTCAATGTATTCCTTGGACCGTCACCTAAACGAAGACACACAGAAATCGCGTCGGAAGTAAATACAAAAGGCACAATGGCGCCTTAAGTACCAGATTAGAGACTCTTCTTACAGTCTGTGCTTTGATCCTGTCCTGTGAGTTCAGTATTAGTTTCCGACACACCACTGCAGGTTCTATGTGTTCCTTGGACATTCACATTGACGATGAAACACTGAAATTACATCGGAATTAAATACAAAAGGCACAATGCCACCTTAAGTGCAAAAGGAGTGAGACTTCTTATAGTCTGTGCATTGATCCCTTCCTAAGTGACCAGTATTAGTTTCCGATACTCCACTGCAGGTTCAATGTATTCCTTTTACATACACATTGACGATGAAACACTGAAATTACATCGGAATTAAATACAAAATGCACAATGCCACCTTAAGTCCAAAAGGAGTGAGACTTCTTATAGTCTGTGCTTAGATCCTTTCTTATGAGACCAGTATTAGTTTCCGATACACAACTGCAGGTTCAATGTATTCGTTTTACATACACATTGACGATGAAATACTGAAATTACATCTGAATTAAATACAAAAGGCACAATGCCACCGTAAGTGCAAAAGGTGAGAGACTTCTTCCAGTCTGTGTTTTGATCCTTTCCTATGAGACCAGTATCAGTTTCCGATACACCACTGCAGGTTCAAAGTATTCCTTTTACATACACATTGACGATGAAACACTGAAACTACATCGGAATTAAATACAAAAGGCACAATGCCGCATTAAGTGCAAGAAGAGTGAGACTTCTTAGAGTCTGTGATTTGATCCTTTCCTGTGAGACCAGTATTCGTTTCCGATACACCACTGCAGGTTCAATGTATTCCTTGGACCGTCACATTAACGACGAAACACAGAAATCGCGTCGGAATTATATACAAAAGGCACAATTCTGCCTTAAGTACAAGAATAGAGACTCTTCTTACAGTCTCTGCTTTGATCCTTTCCTGTGAGACCAGTATTAGTTTCCGATACACCACTGAACGCTCAATGTATTCGATGGATATTCACATTGACGATGAAACACTGAAATAACATCGGAATTAAATACAAAATGCACAATGTCACCTTACGTGCAAAAGGAGTGAGACTTCTTATAGTCTGTGCTTCGATCCTTTCCTATGAGACCAGTATTAGTTTCCGATACACCACTGCAGGTTGAATGTATTCCTTTTACTTACACATTGGCGATGAAACACTGAAATTACATCGGAATTAAATACAAAAGGCACAATGCCGCCTTAATTGCAAGAAGAGTGAGACTTATTAGAGTCTGTGATTTGATCCTTTCCTGTGAAACCAGTGTTCGTTTCCGATACACCATCGCAGGTTCAATGTATTCCTTGGACCTTCACATTAACGACGAAACACAGAAATCGCGTCGGAATTAAATTCAAAAGGCACAATGCCACCTTAAGTACAAGAATAGAGACTCTTCGTACAGTCGGTGCTTTGATCCTTTCCTGTGAGACCAGTATTAGTTTCCGATACACCACTGCAGGTTCTATGTATTCCTTGGATATTCACATTGACGATGAAACACTGAAATTACATCGGAATTAAATACAAAATGCACAATGCCACCTTAAGTGCAAAAGGAGTGAGACTTCTTATAGTTTGTGCTTTGATCCTTTCCTATGAGACCAGTATTAGTTTCCGATACACCACTGCAGATTCAATGTATTCCTTTTACATACACATTGACGATGAAACACCGATATTACATCGGAATTAAATACAAAAGGCACAATGCCACCTTAAGTACAAAAGGAGTGAGACATCTTAGAGTCTGTGCTTTGAACCTTTCCTGTGAGACCAGTATTCGTTTCCGATACACCACTGCAGGTTCAATGTATTCCTTGGACCTTCACATAAACGACGAAACACAGAAATCGCGTTGGAATTAAAAAAAAAAAAAAATGGCACAATGCCGCCTTAAGTACAAGAATAGAGACCCTTCGTACAGTCTGTGCTTTGATCCTTTCCTGTGAGACCAGTATTAGTTTCCGATACACCATTGCAGGTTCTATGTATTCCTTGGACATTCACATTGACGATGAAACACTGAAATTACATCGGAATTAAACAGAAAAGGCACAATGCCACCTTAAGTGCAAAAGGAGTGAGACTTCTAATAATCTGTGCTTTGATCCTTTCCTATTAGACCAGTATTAGTTTCCGATACACCACTGTAGGTTCAATGTATTCCTTTTACACACACATTGACGATGAAACACTAATATTACATCGGAATTAAATACAAAAGGCACAATGCCACCTTAAGTACAAAAGGAGTGAGACTTCATAGAGTCTGTGCTTTGATCCTTTCCTATGAGACCAGTATTGGTTTCCGATACACCACTGCAGGTCCAATGTATTCCATTTACATACACATTGACGATGAAACACTGAAATTACATCGGAATTAAATACAAAATGCACAATGCCGGCTTAGTGCAACAAGAGTGATACTTCTTAGAGTCTGTGATTTGATCTTTTCCTGTGAGACCAGTATTCGTTTCCGATACACCACTGCAGGTTCAATGTATTCCTTTTACATACACATTGACGATGAAACACTGAAATTACATCGGAATTAAATACAAAAGGCACAATGCCTCTTTAAATGCAAGAAGAGAGAGACTTCTGAAAGTCTGTGCTTTGATCCTTTCCTATGAGACCAGTATTAGTTTCCGATACACCACTGCAGGTTCAATGTATTCCTTTTAAATACACATTGACGATGAAACACTGAAATTACATCGGAATTAAATACAAAAGGCACAATGCCGCCTTAAGTACAAGAAGAGTGAGACTTGTTAAAGTCTGTGATTTGATCCTTTCCTGTGAGACCAGTATTTGTTTCCGATACACCACTGCAGGTTCAATGTATTCCTTGGACCTTCAAATTAACGACGAAACACAGATATCGCGTCGGAATGAAATGCAAAAGGCACAATGCCGCCTTAAGTACAAGAATATAGACTCTTCTTACTGTCGGTGCTTTGATCCTTTCCTGTGAGACCAGTATTAGTTTCCGATACACCACTGCAGATTCTATGTATTCCTTGGATATTCACATTGACAATGAAACACTGAAATTACATCGGAATTAAATACAAAATGCACAATGAAACCTTAAGTGCAAAAGGAGTGAGACTTCTTATAGTCTGTGCTTTGATCATTTCCTATGAGACCAGTATTAGTTTCCGATACAGCACTGCAGGTTCAATGTATTCCTTTTACATACACATTGACGATGAGACACTGAAATTACGTCGGAATTAAATACAATGGGCACAATGCCGCCTTAAGTGCAAGAAGAGTGAGACTTCTTAGAGTCTGTGATTTGATCCTTTCCTGTGAGACCAGTATTCGTTTCCGATACACCACTGCAGGTTCAATGTATTCCTTGGACCTTCACATTAACGACGTAACACAGAAATCGCGTCGGAATTAAATTCAAAAGGCACAATGCCACCTTAAGTACAAGAATAGAGACTCTTCTTACAGTCTGTGCTTTGATCCTTTCCTATGAGACCATCATTAGTTTCCGATACACCACTGCAGATTCAATGTATTCCTTTTACATACACATTGACGATGAAACACTGATATTACATCGGAATTAAATACAAAAGGCACATTGCCACCTTAACTACAAAAGGAGTGGGACATCATAGAGTCTGTGCTTTGATCCTTTCCTGTGAGACCAGTATTCGTTTCCGATACACCACTGCAGGTTCAATGTATTCCTTGGATCTTCACATAAACGACGAAACACAGAAATCGCGTCGGAATTAAAAAAAAAAAAAGGCACAATGCCGCCTTAAGTACAAGAATAGAGACCCTTCGTACAGTCTGTGCTTTGATCCTTTCCTGTGAGACCAGTATTAGTTTCCGATACACCATTGCAGGTTCTATGTATTCCTTGGACATTCACATTGACGGTGAAACACTGAAATTACATCGGAATTAAATACAAAAGGCACAATGCCACCTTAAGTGCAAAAGGAGTGAGACTTCTTATAATCTGTGCTTTGATCCTTTCCTATTAGACCAGTATTAGTTTCCGATACACCACTGTAGGTTCAATGTATTCCTTTTACACACACATTGACGATGAAACACTGATATTACATCTGAATTAAATACAAAAGGCACAATGCCACCTTAAGTACAAAAGGAGTGAGACTTCTTAAAGTCTGTGCTTTGATCTTTTTATATGAGACCAGTATTGGTTTCCGATACACCACTGCAGGTCCAATGTATTCCTTTTACATACACATTGCCGATGAAACACTGAAATTACATCGGAATTAAATACAAAAGGCACAATGCCGCCTTAGTGCAAGAAGAGTGAGACTTCTTAGAGTCTGTGATTTGATCCTTTCCTGTGAGACCAGTATTCGTTTCCGATACACCACTGCAGGTTCAATGTATTCCTTTTACATACACATTGACAATGAAACACTGAAATTACATCGGAATTTAATACAAAAGGCACAATGCCGCCATAAATGCAGGAAGATAGAGACTTCATAAAGTCTGTGCTTTGATCCTTTCCTATGACACCAGTATTAGTTTCCGATACACCACTGCAGGTTCAATGTATTCCTTTTACATACACATTGACGATGAAACACTGAAATTTCATCGGAATTAAATACAAAAGACACAATGCCGCCTTAAGTGCAAGAAGATTGAGACTTGTTGGAGTCTGTGATTTGATCATTTCCTGTGAGACCAGTATTCGTGTCCGATACACCACTGCAGGTTCAATGTATTCCTTGGACCTTCACATTAACGACGAAACACAGAAATCGCGTTGGAATGAAATGCAAAAGGCACAATGCCGGCTTAAGTACAAGAATAGAGACTCTTCTTACAGTCGGTGCTTTAATCCTTTCCTGTGAGACCAGTATTAGTTTCCAATACACCACTGCAGATTCAAAGTATTCCTTTTACATACACATTGACGATGAAACACTGAAATTACATCTGAATTAAATACAAAAGGCACAATGCCTCCGTAAGTGCAAAAGGTGAGAGAATTCTTCCAGTCTGTGCTTTGATCCTTTCCTATGAGACCAGTATTAGTTTCCGATACACCACTGCAGGTTCAATGTATTCCTTTTACATACACATTGACGATGAAACACTGATATTACATCGGAATTAAATACAAAAGGCACAATGCTGCCTTAAGTGCAAGAAGAGTGAGACTTCTTAGAGTCTGTGATTTGATCCTTTCCTGTGAAACCAGTATTCGTTTCCGATACACCACTGCAGGTTCAATGTATTCCTTGGACCTTCACATTAACGACGAAACACAAAAATCGCGTTGGATTTAAATTCAAAAGGCACAATGCCACCGTAAGTACAAGAATAGAGACTCTTCTTACAGTCGGTGTTTTGATCCTTTCCTGTGAGACCAGTATTAGTTTCCGATACACCACTGCAGGGTCTATGTATTCCTTGGATATTCACATTGACGATGAAACACTGAAATTACATCGGAATTAAATACAAAATGCACAATGCTACCTTAAGTGCAAAAGGAGTGAGACTTCTTATAGTCTGTGCTTTGATCCTTTCCTATGAGACCAGTATTAGTTTCCGATACACCACTGCAGATTCAAAGTATTCTTTTACATACACATTTTCGATGAAACACTGATATTACATCGGAATTAAATACAAAAGGCACAATGCTACCATAAGTACAAAAGGAGAGAGACTTCTTAGAGTCTGTGCTTTGATCCTTTCCTGTGAGACCAGTATTCGTTTCCGATACACCACTGCAGGTTCAATGTATTCCTTGGACCGTCACATAAACGAAGAAACACAGAAATCGCGTCGGAATTAAATACAAAAGGCACAATGCCGCCTTAAGTACAAGATTAGAGACTCTTCTTACAGTCTGTGCTTTGATCCTGTCCTGTGAGATCAGTATTAGTTTCCGATACACCACTGCAGGTTCTATGTATTCCTTGGATATTCACATTGACGATGAAACACTGAAATTACATCGGAATTAAATACAAGAGGCACAATGCCACCTTAAGTGCAAAAGGAGTGAGACTTCTTATAGTCTGTCCTTTGATCCTTTCCTATGAGACCAGTATTAGTTTCCGATACACCACTGCAGGTTCAATGTATTCCTTTTACATACACATTGACGATGAAACACTGAAATTACATCGGAATTAAATACAAAAGGCACAATGCTACCATAAGTACAAAAGGAGAGAGACTTCTTAGAGTCTGTGCTTTGATCTTTTCCTGTGAGACCAGTATTCGTTTCCGATACACCACTGCAGGTTCAATGTATTCCTTGGACCGTCACATAAACGAAGAAACACAGAAATCGCGTCGGAATTAAATACAAAAGGCACAATGCCGCCTTAAGTACAAGATTAGAGACTCTTCTTACAGTCTGTGCTTTGATCCTGTCCTGTGAGATCAGTATTAGTTTCCGATACACCACTGCAGGTTCTATGTATTCCTTGGATATTCACATTGACGATGAAACACTGAAATTACATCGGAATTAAATACAAGAGGCACAATGCCACCTTAAGTGCAAAAGGAGTGAGACCTCTTATAGGCCGTGCTTTGATCCTTTCATATGAGACCAGAATTAGTTTCCGATACACCACTGCATTTTCAATGTATTCCTTTTACATACAAATTGACGATGAAACACTGAAATTACATCGGAATTAAATAAAAAAGGCACAATGCCGCCTTAAGTGCAAGAAGAGTGAGACTTCTTAGAGTCTGTGATTTGATCCTTTCCTGTGAGACCAGTGTTCGTTACCGATACACCACTGCAGGTTCAATGTATTCCTTGGACCTTCACATTAACGACGAAACACAGAAATCTCATCGGAATTAAATTCAAAAGGCACAATGCCACCTTAAGTACAAGAATAGAGACTCTTCTTACAGTCGGTGCTTTGATCCTTTCCTGTGAGACCAGTATTAGTTTCCGATACACCACTGCAGGTTCTATGTATTCCTTGGATAATCACATTGACGATGAAACACTGAAATTACATCGGAATTAAATACAAAATGCACAATGCCACCTTAAATGCAAAAGGAGTGAGACTTCTTATAGTCTGTGCTTTGATCCTTTCCTATGAGACCAGTATTAGTTTCCAATACACCACTGCAGATTCAAAGTATTCCTTTTACATACACATTGACGATGAAACACGGAAATTACATCTGAATTAAATACAAAAGGCACAATGCCTCCGTAAGTGCAAAAGGTGAGAGAATTCTTCCAGTCTGTGCTTTGATCCTTTCCTATGAGACCAGTATTAGTTTCCGATACACCACTGCAGGTTCAATGTATTCCTTTTACATACACATTGACGATGAAACACTGATATTACATCGGAATTAAATACAAAAGGCACAATGCTGCCTTAAGTGCAAGAAGAGTGAGACTTCTTAGAGTCTGTGATTTGATCCTTTCCTTTGAAACCAGTATTCGTTTCCGATACACCACTGCAGGTTCAATGTATTCCTTGGACCGTCACATTAACGACGAAACACAGAAATCGCGTCGGAATTATATACAAAAGGCACAATTCTGCCTTAAGTACAAGAATAGAGACTCTTCTTACAGTCTGTGCTTTGATCCTTTCCTGTGAGACCAGTATTAGTTTCCGATACACCACTGCATCTTCAATGTATTCCTTGGATATTCACATTGACGATGAAACACTGAAATTACAACGGAATTAAATACAAAATGCACAATGCCACCTTAAGTGCAAAAGGAGTGAGACTTCTTATAGTCTGTGCTTTGATCCTTTCCTATGAGACCAGTATTAGTTTCCGATACACCACTGCAGGTTCAATGGATTCCTTTTACATACACATTGACGATGAAACACTGAAATTACATCGGAATTAAATACAAAAGGCACAATGCCGCCTTAAGTGCAAGAAGAGTGAGACTTCTTGCAGTCTGTGATTTGATCCTTTCCTGTGAGACCAGTGTTCGTTTCCGATACACCACTGCAGGTTCAATGTATTCCTTGGACCTTCACATTAACGACGAAACACAAAAATCGCGTTGGATTTAAATTCAAAAGGCACAATGCCACCGTAAGTACAAGAATAGAGACTCTTCTTACAGTCGGTGTTTTGATCCTTTCCTGTGAGACCAGTATTAGTTTCCGATACACCACTGCAGGGTCTATGTATTCCTTGGATATTCACATTGACGATGAAACACTGAAATTACATCGGAATTAAATACAAAATGCACAATGCTACCTTAAGTGCAAATGGAGTGAGACTTCTTATAGTCTGTGCTTTGATCCTTTCCTATGAGACCAGTATTAGTTTCCGATACACCACTGCAGGTTCAATGTATTCCTTTTACATACACATTGACGATGAAACACTGAAATTACATCGGAATTAAATACAAAAGGCACAATGCTACCATAAGTACAAAAGGAGAGAGACTTCTTAGAGTCTGTGCTTTGATCTTTTCCTGTGAGACCAGTATTCGTTTCCGATACACCACTGCAGGTTCAATGTATTCCTTGGACCGTCACATAAACGAAGAAACACAGAAATCGCGTCGGAATTAAATACAAAAGGCACAATGCCGCCTTAAGTACAAGATTAGAGACTCTTCTTACAGTCTGTGCTTTGATCCTGTCCTGTGAGATCAGTATTAGTTTCCGATACACCACTGCAGGTTCTATGTATTCCTTGGATATTCACATTGACGACGAAACACTGAAATTACATCGGAATTAAATACAAGAGGCACAATGCCACCTTAAGTGCAAAAGGAGTGAGACCTCTTATAGGCCGTGCTTTGATCCTTTCATATGAGACCAGAATTAGTTTCCGATACACCACTGCATTTTCAATGTATTCCTTTTACATACAAATTGACGATGAAACACTGAAATTACATCGGAATTAAATAAAAAAGGCACAATGCCGCCTTAAGTGCAAGAAGAGTGAGACTTCTTAGAGTCTGTGATTTGATCCTTTCCTGTGAGACCAGTGTTCGTTACCGATACACCACTGCAGGTTCAATGTATTCCTTGGACCTTCACATTAACGACGAAACACAGAAATCTCATCGGAATTAAATTCAAAAGGCACAATGCCACCTTAAGTACAAGAATAGAGACTCTTCTTACAGTCGGTGCTTTGATCCTTTCCTGTGAGACCAGTATTAGTTTCCGATACACCACTGCAGGTTCTATGTATTCCTTGGATAATCACATTGACGATGAAACACTGAAATTACATCGGAATTAAATACAAAATGCACAATGCCACCTTAAATGCAAAAGGAGTGAGACTGCTTATAGTCTGTGCTTTGATCCTTTCCTATGAGACCAGTATTAGTTTCCAATACACCACTGCAGATTCAAAGTATTCCTTTTACATATACATTGACGATGAAACACGGAAATTACATCTGAATTAAATACAAAAGGCACAATGCCTCCGTAAGTGCAAAAGGTGAGAGAATTCTTCCAGTCTGTGCTTTGATCCTTTCCTATGAGACCAGTATTAGTTTCCGATACACCACTGCAGGTTCAATGTATTCCTTTTACATACACATTGACGATGAAACACTGATATTACATCGGAATTAAATACAAAAGGCACAATGCTGCCTTAAGTGCAAGAAGAGTGAGACTTCTTAGAGTCTGTGATTTGATCCTTTCCTTTGAAACCAGTATTCGTTTCCGATACACCACTGCAGGTTCAATGTATTCCTTGGACCGTCACATTAA
The DNA here is from genome assembly GCF_023864345.2 of Schistocerca serialis cubense. Taxonomy (NCBI): domain Eukaryota; kingdom Metazoa; phylum Arthropoda; class Insecta; order Orthoptera; family Acrididae; genus Schistocerca; species Schistocerca serialis. The sequence continues at coordinate 967,931,711 of NC_064641.1, forward strand.
CGACGAAACACAGAAATCGCGTCGGAATTATATACAAAAGGCACAATTCTGCCTTAAGTACAAGAATAGAGACTCTTCTTACAGTCTGTGCTTTGATCCTTTCCTGTGAGACCAGTATTAGTTTCCGATACACCACTGCATCTTCAATGTATTACTTGGATATTCACATTGACGATGAAACACTGAAATTACATCGGAATTAAATACAAAATGCACAATGCCACCTTAAGTGCAAAAGGAGTGAGACTTCTTATAGTCTGTGCTTTGATCCTTTCCTATGAGACCAGTATTAGTTTCCGATACACCACTGCAGGTTCAATGGATTCCTTTTACATACACATTGACGATGAAACACTGAAATTACATCGGAATTAAATACAAAAGGCACAATGCCGCCTTAAGTGCAAGAAGAGTGAGACTTCTTGCAGTCTGTGATTTGATCCTTTCCTGTGAGACCAGTGTTCGTTTCCGATACACCACTGCAGGTTCAATGTATTCCTTGGACCTTCACATTAACGACGAAACACAAAAATCGCGTTGGATTTAAATTCAAAAGGCACAATGCCACCGTAAGTACAAGAATAGAGACTCTTCTTACAGTCGGTGTTTTGATCCTTTCCTGTGAGACCAGTATTAGTTTCCGATACACCACTGCAGGGTCTATGTATTCCTTGGATATTCACATTGACGATGAAACACTGAAATTACATCGGAATTAAATACAAAATGCACAATGCTACCTTAAGTGCAAAAGGAGTGAGACTTCTTATAGTCTGTGCTTTGATCCTTTCCTATGAGACCAGTATTAGTTTCCGATACACCACTGCAGATTCAAAGTATTCTTTTACATACACATTTTCGATGAAACACTGATATTACATCGGAATTAAATACAAAAGGCACAATGCTACCATAAGTACAAAAGGAGAGAGACTTCTTAGAGTCTGTGCTTTGATCCTTTCCTGTGAGACCAGTATTCGTTTCCGATACACCACTGCAGGTTCAATGTATTCCTTGGACCGTCACATAAACGAAGAAACACAGAAATCGCGTCGGAATTAAATACAAAAGGCACAATGCCGCCTTAAGTACAAGATTAGAGACTCTTCTTACAGTCTGTGCTTTGATCCTGTCCTGTGAGATCAGTATTAGTTTCCGATACACCACTGCAGGTTCTATGTATTCCTTGGATATTCACATTGACGATGAAACACTGAAATTACATCGGAATTAAATACAAGAGGCAAAATGCCACCTTAAGTGCAAAAGGAGTGAGACTTCTTATAGTCTGTCCTTTGATCCTTTCCTATGAGACCAGTATTAGTTTCCGATACACCACTGCAGGTTCAATGTATTCCTTTTACATACACATTGACGATGAAACACTGAAATTACATCGGAATTAAATACAAAAGGCACAATGCTACCATAAGTACAAAAGGAGAGAGACTTCTTAGAGTCTGTGCTTTGATCTTTTCCTGTGAGACCAGTATTCGTTTCCGATACACCACTGCAGGTTCAATGTATTCCTTGGACCGTCACATAAACGAAGAAACACAGAAATCGCGTCGGAATTAAACACAAAAGGCACAATGCCGCCTTAAGTACAAGATTAGAGACTCTTCTTACAGTCTGTGCTTTGATCCTGTCCTGTGAGATCAGTATTAGTTTCCGATACACCACTGCAGGTTCTATGTATTCCTTGGATATTCACATTGACGATGAAACACTGAAATTACATCGGAATTAAATACAAGAGGCACAATGCCACCTTAAGTGCAAAAGGAGTGAGACCTCTTATAGGCTGTGCTTTGATCCTTTCATATGAGACCAGAATTAGATTCCGATACACCACTGCATTTTCAATGTATTCCTTTTACATAGAAATTGACGATGAAACACTGAAATTACATCGGAATTAAATAAAAAAGGCACAATGCCGCCTTAAGTGCAAGAAGAGTGAGACTTCTTAGAGTCTGTGATTTGATCCTTTCCTGTGAGACCAGTGTTCGTTACCGATACACCACTGCAGGTTCAATGTATTCCTTGGACCTTCACATTAACGACGAAACACAGAAATCTCATCGGAATTAAATTCAAAAGGCACAATGCCACCTTAAGTACAAGAATAGAGACTCTTCTTACAGTCGGTGCTTTGATCCTTTCCTGTGAGACCAGTATTAGTTTCCGATACACCACTGCAGGTTCTATGTATTCCTTGGATAATCACATTGACGATGAAACACTGAAATTACATCGGAATTAAATACAAAATGCACAATGCCACCTTAAATGCAAAAGGAGTGAGACTTCTTATAGTCTGTGCTTTGATCCTTTCCTATGAGACCAGTATTAGTTTCCAATACACCACTGCAGATTCAAAGTATTCCTTTTACATACACATTGACGATGAAACACGGAAATTACATCTGAATTAAATACAAAAGGCACAATGCCTCCGTAAGTGCAAAAGGTGAGAGAATTCTTCCAGTCTGTGCTTTGATCCTTTCCTATGAGACCAGTATTAGTTTCCGATACACCACTGCAGGTTCAATGTATTCCTTTTACATACACATTGACGATGAAACACTGAAATTACATCGGAATTAAATACAAAAGGCACAATGCTGCCTTAAGTGCAAGAAGAGTGAGACTTCTTAGGGTCTGTGATTTGATCCTTTCCTTTGAGACCAGTATTCGTTTCCGATACACCACTGCAGGTTCAATGTATTCCTTGGACCGTCACATTAACGACGAAACACAGAAATCGCGTCGGAATTATATACAAAAGGCACAATTCTGCCTTAAGTACAAGAATAGAGACTCTTCTTACAGTCTGTGCTTTGATCCTTTCCTGTGAGACCAGTATTAGTTTCCGATACACCACTGCATGTTCAATGTATTCCTTGGATATTCACATTGACGATGAAACACTGAAATTACATCGGAATTAAATACAAAATGCACAATGCCACCTTAAGTGCAAAAGGAGTGAGACTTCTTATAGTCTGTGCTTTGATCCTTTCCTATGAGACCAGTATTAGTTTCCGATACACCACTGCAGGTTCAATGTATTCCTTTTACATACACATTGACGATGAAACACTGAAATTACATCGGAATTAAATACAAAAGACACAATGCCGCCTTAAGTGCAAGAAGAGTGAGACTTCTTGAAGTGTGTGATTTGATCCTTTCCTGTGAGACCAGTGTTCGTTTCCGATACACCACTGCAGGTTCAATGTATTCCTTGGACCTTAACATTAACGACGAAACACAAAAATCGCGTTGGAATTAAATTCAAAAGGCACAATGCCACCGTAAGTACAAGAATAGAGACTCTTCTTACAGTCGGTGCTTTGATCCTTTCCTGTGAGACCAGTATTAGTTTCCGATACACCACTGCAGGGTCTATGTATTCCTTGGATATTCACATTGACGATGAAACACTGAAATTACATCGGAATTAAATTCAAAATGCACAATGCTACCTTAAGTGCAAAAGGAGTGAGACTTCTTATAGTCTGTGCTTTGATCCTTTCCTATGAGACCAGTATTAGTTTCCGATACACCACTGCAGATTCAAAGTATTCCTTTTACATACACATTTTCGATGAAACACTGATATTACATCGGAATTAAATACAAAAGGCACAATGCTACCATCAGTACAAAAGGAGAGAGACTTCTTAGAGTCTGTGCATTGATCCTTTCCTGTGAGACCAGTATTCGTTTCCAATACACCACTGCAGGTTCAATGTATTCCTTGGACCGTCCCATAAACGAAGAAACACAGAAATCGCGTCGGAATTAAATTCAAAAGGCACAATGCCGCCTTAAGTACAAGATTATAGACTCTTCTTACAGTCTGTGCTTTGATCCTGTCCTGTGATATCAGTATTAGTTTCCGATACACCACTGCAGGTTCTATGTATTCCTTGGATATTCACATTGACGATGAAACACTGAAATTAAATCGGAATTAAATACAAGAGGCACAATGCCACCTTAAGTGCAAAAGGAGTGAGACTTCTTATAGTCTGTCCTTTGATCCTTTCCTATGAGACCAGTATTAGTTTCCGATACACCACTGCAGGTTCAATGTATTCCTTTTACATACACATTGACGATGAAACACTGAAATTACATCGGAATTAAATACAAAATGCACAATGCCACCATAAGTCAAAAAGGAGTGAGACTTCTTATAGTCTGTGCTTAGATCCTTTCCTATGAGACCAGTATTAGTTTCCGATACACAACTGCAGGTTCAATGTATTCGTTTTACATACACATTGACGATGAAACACTGAAATTACATCTGAATTAAATACAAAAGGCACAATGCCACCGTAAGTGCAAAAGGTGAGAGACTTATTCCAGTCTGTGCTTTGATCCTTTCCTATGAGACCAGTATTAGTTTCTGATACACCACTGCAGGTTCAATGTATCCCTTTTACATACACATTGACGATGAAACACTGAAATTACATCGGAATTAAATACAAAAGGCACAATGCCGCCTTAAGTGCCAGAAGAGTGAGACTTCTTAGGGTCTGTGATTTGATCCTTTCCTGTGAGACCAGTATTCGTTTCCGATACACCACTGCAGGTTCAATGTATTCCTTGGACCGTCACATTAACGACGAAACACAGAAATCGCGTCGGAATTATATACAAAAGCCACAATTCTGCCTTAAGTACAAGAACAGAGACTCTTCTTACAGTCTGTGCTTTGATCCTTTCCTGTGAGACCAGTATTAGTTTCCGATACACCACTGCAGGTTCAATGTATTCCTTGGATATTCACATTGACGATGAAACACTGAAATTACATCGGAATTAAATACAAAAGAGACAGTGCCACCTTAAGTGCAAAAGGAGTGAGACTTCTTATAGTCTGTGCATTGATCCTTTCCTATGAGACCAGTATTAGTTTCCGATACACCACTGCAGGTTCAATGTATTCCTTTTACATACACATTGACGATGAAACACTGAAATTACATCGGAATTAAATACAAAATGCACAATGCCACCTTAAGTCCAAAAGGAGTGAGACTTCTTATAGTCTGTGCTTTGATCCTTTCCTATGAGACCAGTATTAGTTTCCGATACACAACTGCAGGTCAATGTATTCCTTTTACATATACATTGACGATGAAACACTGAAATTACATCTGAATTAAATACAAAAGGCACAATGCCACCGTAAGTGCAAAAGGTGAGAGACTTCTTCCAGTCTGTGCTTTGATCCTTTCCTATGAGACCAGTATTAGTTTCCGATACACCTCTGCAGGTTCAATGTACTCCTTTTACATACACATTGACGATGAAACACTGAAAATACATCGGAATTAAATAAAAAAGGCACAATGCCGCCTTAAGTGCAAGAAGAGTGAGACTTCTTAGAGTCTGTGATTTGATCCTTTCCTGTGAGACCAGTGTTCGTTTCCGATACACCACTGCAGGTTCAATGTATTACTTGGACCTTCACATTAACGACGAAACACAGAAATCGAGTCGGAATTAAATTCAAGAGGCACAATGCCACCTTAAGTACAAGAATAGAGACTCTTCTTACAGTCTGTGCTTTGATCCTGTCCTGTGAGATCAGTATTAGTTTCCGATACACCACTGCAGGTTCTATGTATTCCTTGGATATTCACATTGACGATGAAACACTGAAATTACATCGGAATTAAATACAAGAGGCACAATGCCACCTTAAGTGCAAAAGGAGTGAGACTTCTTATAGTCTGTCCTTTGATCCTTTCCTATGAGACCAGTATTAGTTTCCTATACACCACTGCAGGTTCAATGTATTCCTTTTACATACACATTGACGATGAAACACTGAAATTACATCGGAATTAAATACAAAATGCACAATGCCACCTTAAGTCCAATAGGAGTGAGACTTCTTATAGTCTGTGCTTAGATCCTTTCCTATGAGACCAGTATTAGTTTCCGATACACAACTGCAGGTTCAATGTATTCGTTTTACATACACATTGACGATGAAACACTGAAATTACATCTGAACTAAATACAAAAGGCACAATGCCACCGTAAGTGCAAAAGGTGAGAGACTTATTCCAGTCTGTGCTTTGATCCTTTCCTATGAGACCAGTATTAGTTTCTGATACACCACTGCAGGTTCAATGTATTCCTTTTACATACACATTGACGATGAAACACTGAAATTACATCGGAATTAAATACAAAAGGCACAATGCCGCCTTAAGTGCAAGAAGAGTGGGACTTCTTAGAGTCTGTGATTTGTTCCTTTCCTGTGAGACCAGTATTCGTTTCCGATACACCACTGCAGGTTCAATGTATTCCTTGGACCGTCACATTTACGACGAAACACAGAAATCGCGTCGGAATTATATACAAAAGCCACAATTCTGAATTAAGTACAAGAATAGAGACTCTTCTTACAGTCTGTGCTTTGATCCTTTCCTGTGAGACCAGTATTAGTTTCCGATACACCACTGCAGGTTCAATGTATTCCTTGGATATTCACATTGACGATGAAACACTGAAATTACATCGGAATTAAATACAAAAGAGACAGTGCCACCTTAAGTGCAAAAGGAGTGAGACTTCTTATAGTCTGTGCATTGATCCTTTCCTATGAGACCAGTATTAGTTTCCGATACACCACTGCAGGTTCAATGTATTCCTTTTACATACACATTGACGATGAAACACTGAAATTACATCGGAATTAAATACATAATGCACAATGCCACCTTAGGTCCAAAAGGAGTGAGACTTCTTATAGTCTGTGCTTTGATCCTTTCCTATGAGACGAGTATTAGTTTCCGATACACAACTGCAGGTCAATGTATTCCTTGTACATACACATTGACGATGAAACACTGAAATTACATCTGAATTAAATACAAAAGGCACAATGCCTCCGTAAGTGCAAAAGGTGAGAGAATTCTTCCAGTCTGTGCTTTGATCCTTTCCTATGAGACCAGTATTAGTTTCCGATACACCACTGCTGGTTCAATGTATTCCTTTTACATACACATTGACGATGAAACACTGAAATTACATCGGACTTAAATACAAAAGGCACAATGCTGCCTTAAGTGCAAGTAGAGAGAGACTTCTTAGAGTCTGTGATTTGATCCTTTCCTGTGAGACCAGTATTCGTTTCCGATACACCACTGCAGGTTGAATGTATTCCTTGGACCGTCACATTAACGACGAAACACAGAAATCGCGTCGGAATTAAATACAAAAGGCACAATGCCGCCTTAAGTACAAGATTAGAGACTCTTCTTACAGTCTGTGCTTTGATCCTGTCCTGTGATATCAGTATTAGTTTCCGATACACCACTGCAGGGTCTATGTATTCCTTGGATATTCACATTGACGATGAAACACTGAAATTACATCGGAATTAAATACAAAATGCACAATGCCACCTTAAGTGCAAAAGGAGTGAGACTTCTTATAGTCTGTGCATTGATCCTTTCCTATGAGACCAGTATTAGTTTCCGATACACCACTGCAGATTCAAAGTATTCCTTTTACATACACATTTTCGATGAAACACTGATATTACATCGGAATTAAATACAAAAGGCACAATGCCACCATAAGTACAAAAGGAGAGGGACTTCTTAGAGTCTGTGCTTTGATCCTTTCCTGTGAGACCAGTATTCGTTTCCGATACACCACTGCAGGTTCAATGTATTCCTTGGACCGTCACATAAACGAAGAAACACAGAAATCGCGTCGGAATTAAATACAAAAGGCACAATGCCGCCTTAAGTACAAGATTAGAGACTCTTCTTACAGTCTGTGCTTTGATCCTGTCCTGTGATATCAGTATTAGTTTCCGATACACCACTGCAGGTTCTATGTATTCCTTGGATATTCACATTGACGATGAAACACTGTAATTACATCGGAATTAAATACAAAAGGCACATTGCCACCTTAGAAGCAAAAGGAGTGAGACTTCTTATAGTCTGTGCTTTGATCCTTTCCTATGAGACCAGTATTAGTTTCCGATACACCACAGCAGGTTCAATGTATTCCTTTACCATACACATTGACGATGAAACACTGAAATTACATCGGAATTAAATACAAAATGCACAATGCCACCTTAAGTCCAAAAGGAGTGAGACTTCTTATAGTCTGTGCTTAGATCCTTTCCTATGAGACCTGTATTCGTTTCCGATACACCACTGCCGGTTCAATGTATTCCTTGGACCGTCACATTAACGACGAAACTCAGAAATCGCGTCAGAATTATATACAAAAGGCACAATTCTGCCTTAAGTACAAGAATAGAGACTCTTCTTACAGTCTGTGCTTTGATCCTTTCCTGTGAGACCAGTATTAGTTTCCGATACACCACTGCAGGTTCAATGTATTCCTTGGATATTCACATTAACGATGAAACACTAAAATTACATCGGAATTAAATACAAAATGCACAATGCCACCTTAAGTGCAAAAGGAGTGAGACTTCTTATAGTCTGTGCTTTGATCCTTTCCTATGAGACCAGTATTAGTTTCCGATACACCACAGCAGGTTCAATGTATTCCTTGGATATTCACATTAACGATGAAACACTGAAATTACATCGGAATTAAATACAAAATGCACAATGCCACCTTAAGTGCTAAAGGAGTGAGACTTCTTATAGACTGTACATTGATCCTTTCCTATGAGACCAGTATTAGTTTCCGATACACCACTGCAGATTCAAAGTATTCCGTTTACATACACATTTTCGATGAAACACTGATATTACATCGGAATTAAATACAAAAGGCACAATGCCACGATAAGTACAAAAGGAGAGAGACTTCTTAGAGTCTGTGCTTTGATCCTTTCCTGTGAGACTAGTATTCGTTTCCGATACACCACTGCAGGTTCAATGTATTCCTTGGACCGTCACCTAAACGAAGAAACACAGAATTCGCGTCGGAATTAAATACAAAAGGCACAATGCCGCCTTAAGTACAAGATTAGAGACTCTTCTTACAGTCTGTGCTTTGATCCTGTCCTGTGAGTTCAGTATTAGTTTCCGACACACCACTGCAGGTTCTATGTGTTCCTTGGACATTCACATTGACGATGAAACACTGAAATTACATCGGATTTAAATACAAAAGGCACAATGCCACCTTAAGTGCAAAAGGAGTGAGACTTCTTATAGTCTGTGCATTGATCCTTTCCTAAGAGACCAGTATTAGTTTCCGATACACCACTGCAGGTTCAATGTATTCCTTTTACATACACATTGACGATGAAACACTGAAATTACATCGGAATTAAATACAAAATGCACAATGCCACCTTAAGTCCAAAAGGAGTGAGACTTCTTATCGTCTGTGCTTAGATCCTTTCCTATGAGACCAGTATTAGTTTCCGATACACAACTGCAGGTTCAATGTATTCGTTTTACATACACATTGACGATGAAATACTGAAATTACATCTGAATTAAATACAAAAGGCACAATGCCACCGTAAGTGCAAAAGGTGAGAGACTTCTTCCAGTCTGTGCTTTGATCCTTTCCTATGAGACCAGTATTAGTTTCCGATACACCACTGCAGGTTCAATGTATTCCTTTTACATACACATTGACGATGAAACACTGAAATTACATCGGAATTAAATACAAAAGGCACAATGCCGCCTTAAGTGGAAGGAGAGTGAGACTTCTTAGAGTCTGTGATTTGATCCTTTCCTGTGAGACCAGTATTCGTTTCCGATACACCACTGCAGGTTCAATGTATTCCTTGGACCGTCACATTAACGACGAAACACAGAAATCGCGTCGGAATTATATACAAAAGGCACAATGCCACCTTAAGTACAAGAATAGAGACTCTTCTTACAGTCGGTGCTTTGATCCTTTCCTGTGAGACTAGTATTAGTTTCCGATACACCATTGCAGGTTCTATGAATTCCTTGGACATTCACATTGACGATGAAACACTGAAATTACATCGGAATTAAATACAAAATGCACAATGCCACCTTAAGTGCAAAAGGAGTGAGACTTCTTATAGTCTGTGCTTTGATCCTATCCTATGAGACAAGTATTAGTTTCCGATACACCACTGCAGATTCAATGTATTCCTTTTACATACACATTGACGATGAAACACTGATATTACATCGGAATTAAATACAAAAGGCACAATGCCACCTTAAGTACAAAAGGAGTGAGACATCTTAGAGTCTGTGCTTTGATCCTTTCCTGTGAGACCAGTATTCGTTTCCGATACACCACTGCAGGTTCAATGTATTCCTTGGACCTTCACATAAACGACGAAACACAGAAATCGCGTCGGAATTAAAGAAAAAAAGGCACAATGCCGCCTTAAGTACAAGAATAGAGACACTTCGTACAGTCTGTGCTTTGATCCTTTCCTGTGAGACCAGTATTAGTTTCCGATACACAATTGCAGGTTCTATGAATTCCTTGGACATTCACATTGACGATGAAACACTGAAATTACATCGGAATTAAATACAAAAGGCACAATGCCACCTTAAGTGCAAAAGGAGTGAGACTTCTTATAATCTGTGCTTCGATCCTTTCCTATTAGACCAGTATTAGTTTCCGATACACCACTGTAGGTTCAATGTATTCCTTTTACACACACATTGACGATGAAAAACTGATATTACATCGGAATTAAATACAAAACGCACAATGCCACCTTAAGTACAAAAGGAGTGAGATGCCGCCTTAGTGCAAGAAGAGTGAGACATCTTAGAGTCTGGGCTTTGATCCTTTCCTGTGAGACCAGAATTAGTTTCCGATACACCACTGCAGGTTCTATGTATTCCTTGGATATTCACACTGACGATGAAACACTGAAATTACATCGGAATTAAATACAAAATGCACAATGCCACCTTAAGTGCAAAAGGAGTGAGACTTCTTACAGTCTGTGCTTTGATCCTTTCCTATGAGACCATTATTAGTTTCCGATACACCTCTGCAGGTCCAATGTATTCCTTTTACATACACATTGACGATGAAACACTGAAATTACATCGGAATTAAATACAAAAGGCACAATGCCGCCTTAGTGCAAGAAGAGCGAGACATCTTAGAGTCTGGGCTTTGATCCTTTCCTGTGAGACCAGAATTAGTTTCCGATACACCACTGCAGGTTCTATGTATTCCTTGGATATTCACACTGACGATGAAACACTGAAATTACATCGGAATTAAATACAAAATGCACAATGCCACCTTAAGTGCAAAAGGAGTGAGACTTCTTACAGTCTGTGCTTTGATCCTTTCCTATGAGACCATTATTAGTTTCAGATACACCACTGCAGATTCAATGTATTCCTTTTACATACACATTGACGATGAAACACTGATATTACATCGGAATTAAATACAAAAGGCACAATGCCTCCTTAAATGCAAGAAGAGAGACTCTTCTGAAAGTCTGTGCTTTGATCCTTTCCTATTAGACCAGTATTAGTTTCCGATACACCACTGCAGGTTCAATGTATTCCTTTTAAATACACATTGACGATGAAACACTGAAATTACATCGGAATTAAATACAAAAGGCACAATGCCTCCTTAAATGCAAGAAGAGTGAGACTACAGAAAGTCTGTGCTTTGATCCTTTCCTATGAGACCAGTAATAGTTTCTGATACACCACTGCAGGTTCAATGTATTCCTTTTAAATACACATTGACGATGAAACACTGAAATTACATCGGAATTAAATACAAAAGGCACAATGCCGCCTTTAGTGCAAGAAGAGTGAGACTTCTGAAAGTCTGTGTTTTGATCCTTTCCTGTGAGACCAGTAATCGTTTCCGATACACCACTGCAGGTTCAATGTATTCCTTGGACCTTCACATTAACGACGAAACACAGAAATCGCGTCGGAATGAAATGCAAAAGGCACAATGCCGCCTTAAGTACAAGAATAGAGACTCTTCTTACAGTCGGTGCTTTGATCCTTTCCTGTGAGACCAGTATTAGTTTCCGATACACCACTGCAGGTTCTATGTATTCCTTGGATATTCACATTGACGATGAAACACTGAAATTACATCGGAATTAAATACAAAATGCACAATGCCACCTTAAGTGCAAAAGGAGTGAGACTTCTTACAGTCTGTGCTTTGATCCTTTCCTATGAGACCATTATTAGTTTCCGATACACCACTGCAGATTCAATGTATTCCTTTTACATACACATTGACGATGAAACACTGATATTACATCGGAATTAAATACAAAAGGCACAATGCCACCTTAAGTACAAAAGGAGTGTGGCATCTTAGAGTCTGTGTTTTGATCCTTTCCTATGAGACCAGTATTCGTTTCCGATACACCACTGCAGGTTCAATGTATTCCTTGGACCTTCACATAAACGACGAAACACAGAAATCGCGTCGGAATTAAAAAGAAAAAAAGGCACAATGCCGCCTTAAGTACAAGAATAGAGACCCTTCATAAAGTCTGTGCTTTGATCCTTTCCTGTGAGACCAGTATTAGTTTCCGATACACCATTGCAGGTTCTATGTATTCCTTGGACATTCACATTGACGGTGAAACACTGAAATTACATCGGAATTAAATACAAAAGGCACAATGCCACCTTAAGTACAAGATTAGAGACTCTTCTTACAGTCTGTGCTTTGATCCTGTCCTGTGAGATCAGTATTAGTTTCCGATACACCACTGCAGGTTCAATGTACTCCTTTTACATACACATTGACGATGAAACACTGAAATTACATCGGAATTAAATACAAAAGGCACAATGCCGCCTTAAGTGGAAGGAGAGTGAGACTTTTTAGAGTCTGTGATTTGATCCTTTCCTGTGAGACCAGTATTCGTTTCCGATACACCATTGCAGGTTCTATGTATTCCTTGGACATTCACATTGACGGTGAAACACTGAAATTACATCGGAATTAAATACAAAAGGCACAATGCCACCTTAAGTACAAGAATAGAGACTCTTCTTACAGTCGGTGCTTTGATCCTTTCCTGTGAGACCAGTATTAGTTTCCGATACACCACTGCAGGTTCTATGTATTCCTTGGATATTCACATTGACGATGAAACACTGAAATTACATCGGAATTAAATACAAAATGCACAATGCCACCTTAAGTGCAAAAGGAGTGAGACTTCTTATAATCTGTGCTTCGATCCTTTCCTATTAGACCAGTATTAGTTTCCGATACACCACTGTAGGTTCAATGTATTCCTTTTACACACACATTGACGATGAAACACTGATATTACATCGGAAATAAATACAAAACGCACAATGCCACCTTAAGTACAAAAGGAGTGAGACTTCTTAGAGTCTGTGCTTTGATCCTTTCCTATGAGACCAGTATTGGTTTCCGATACACCTCTGCAGGTCCAATGTATTCCTTTTACATACACATTGACGATGAAACACTGAAATTACATCGGAATTAAATACAAAAGGCACAATGCCGCCTTAGTGCAAGAAGAGTGAGACATCTTAGAGTCTGGGCTTTGATCCTTTCCTGTGAGACCAGAATTAGTTTCCGATACACCACTGCAGGTTCTATGTATTCCTTGGATATTCACATTGACGATGAAACACTGAAATTACATCGGAATTAAATACAAAATGCACAATGCCACCTTAAGTGCATAAGGAGTGAGACTTCTTACAGTCTGTGCTTTGTTCCTTTCCTATGAGACCATTATTAGTTTCCGATACACCACTGCAGATTCAATGTATTCCTTTTACATACACATTGACGATGAAACACTGATATTACATCGGAATTAAATACAAAAGGCACAATGCCTCCTTAAATGCAAGAAGAGAGACTCTTCTGAAAGTCTGTGCTTTGATCCTTTCCTATGAGACCAGTATTAGTTTCCGATACACCACTGCAGGTTCAATGTATTCCTTTTAAATACACATTGACGATGAAACACTGAAATTACATCGTAATTAAATACAAAAGGCACAATGCCTCCTTAAATGCAAGAAGAGAGAGACTTCTGAAAGTCTGTGCTTTGATCCTTTCCTATGAGACCAGTAATAGTTTCTGATACACCACTGCAGGTTCAATGTATTCCTTTTAAATACACATTGACGATGAAACACTGAAATTACATCGGAATTAAATACAAAAGGCACAATGCCGCCTTTAGTGCAAGAAGAGTGAGACTGCTGAAAGTCTGTGTTTTGATCCTTTCGTGTGAGACCAGTATTCGTTTCCGATACACCACTGCAGGTTCAATGTATTCCTTGGACCTTCACATTAACGACGAAACACAGAAATCGCGTCGGAATGAAATGCAAAAGGCACAATGCCGCCTTAAGTACAAGAATAGAGACTCTTCTTACAGTCGGTGCTTTGATCCTTTCCTGTGAGACCAATCTTAGTTTCCAATACACCACTGCAGGTTCTATTTATTCCTTGGACATTCACATTGACGATGAAACACTGAAATTACATCGGAATTAAAAACAAAAGGCACAATGCCACCTTAAGTGCAGAAGGAGTGAGACTTTTTATAGTCTGTGCTTTGATCCTTTCCTATGAGACCAGTATTAGTTTCCGATACACCACTGCAGGTTCAATGTATTCCTTTTACATACACATTGACGATGAAACACTGAAATTACATCGGAATTAAATACAAAAGGCACAATGCCGCCTTAAGTGCAAGAGGAGTGAGACTTCTTAGAGTCTGCGATTTGATCCTTTCCTGTGAGACCAGTATTCGTTTCCGATACACCACTGCAGGTTCAATGTATTCCTTGGACCGTCACATTAACGACGAAACACAGAAATCGCGTCGGAATTATATACAAAAGGCACAATTCTACCTTAAGTACAAGAATAGAGACTCTTCTTACAGTCTGTGCTTTGATCCTTTCCTGTGAGACCAGTATTAGTTTCCGATACACCACTGCAGGTTCAATGTATTCCTTGGATATTCACATTAACGATGAATCACTGAAATTACATCGGAATTAAATACAAAATGCACAATGCCACCTTAAGTGCAAAAGGAGTGAGACTTCTTATAGTCTGTGCTTTGATCCTTTCCTATGAGACCAGTATTAGTTTCCGATACACCACTGCAGGTTCAATGCATTCCTTGGATATTCACATTAACGATGAAACACTGAAATTACATCGGAATTAAATACAAAAGGCACAATGCCACGATAAGTACAAAAGGAGAGAGACTTCTTAGAGTCTGTGCTTTGATCCTTTCCTGTGAGACCAGTATTCGTTTCCGATACACCACTGCAGGTTCAATGTATTCCTTGGACCGTCACCTAAACGAAGACACACAGAAATCGCGTCGGAAGTAAATACAAAAGGCACAATGGCGCCTTAAGTACCAGATTAGAGACTCTTCTTACAGTCTGTGCTTTGATCCTGTCCTGTGAGTTCAGTATTAGTTTCCGACACACCACTGCAGGTTCTATGTGTTCCTTGGACATTCACATTGACGATGAAACACTGAAATTACATCGGAATTAAATACAAAAGGCACAATGCCACCTTAAGTGCAAAAGGAGTGAGACTTCTTATAGTCTGTGCATTGATCCCTTCCTAAGAGACCAGTATTAGTTTCCGATACACCACTGCAGGTTCAATGTATTCCTTTTACATACACATTGACGATGAAACACTGAAATTACATCGGAATTCAATACAAAATGCACAATGCCACCTTAAGTCCAAAAGGAGTGAGACTTCTTATAGTCTGTGCTTAGATCCTTTCTTATGAGACCAGTATTAGTTTCCGATACACAACTGCAGGTTCAATGTATTCGTTTTACATACACATTGACGATGAAATACTGAAATTACATCTGAATTAAATACAAAAGGCACAATGCCACCGTAAGTGCAAAAGGTGAGAGATTTCTTCCAGTCTGTGCTTTGATCCTTTCCTATGAGACCAGTATTAGTTTCCGATACACCACTGCAGGTTCAATGTATTCCTTTTACATACACATTGACGATGAAACACTGAAACTACATCGGAATTAAATACAAAAGGCACAATGCCGCATTAAGTGCAAGAAGAGTGAGACTTCTTTGAGTCTGTGATTTGATCCTTTCCTGTGAGACCAGTATTCGTTTCCGATACACCACTGCAGGTTCAATGTATTCCTTGGACCGTCACATTAACGACGAAACACAGAAATCGCGTCGGAATTATATACAAAAGGCACAATTCTGCCTTAAGTACAAGAATAGAGACTCTTCTTACAGTCTCTGCTTTGATCCTTTCCTGTGAGACCAGTATTAGTTTCCGATACACCACTGAACGCTCAATGTATTCGATGGATATTCACATTGACGATGAAACACTGAAATAACATCGGAATTAAATACAAAATGCACAATGTCACCTTACGTGCAAAAGGAGTGAGACTTCTTATAGTCTGTGCTTCGATCCTTTCCTATGAGACCAGTATTAGTTTCCGATACACCACTGCAGGTTGAATGTATTCCTTTTACTTACACATTGGCGATGAAACACTGAAATTACATCGGAATTAAATACAAAAGGCACAATGCCGCCTTAAGTGCAAGAAGAGTGAGACTTATTAGAGTCTGTGATTTGATCCTTTCCTGTGAAACCAGTGTTCGTTTCCGATACACCATCGCAGGTTCAATGTATTCCTTGGACCTTCACATTAACGACGAAACACAGAAATCGCGTCGGAATTAAATTCAAAAGGCACAATGCCACCTTAAGTACAAGAATAGAGACTCTTCTTACAGTCGGTGCTTTGATCCTTTCCTGTGAGACCAGTATTAGTTTCCGATACACCACTGCAGGTTCTATGTATTCCTTGGATATTCACATTGACGATGAAACACTGAAATTACATCGGAATTAAATACAAAATGCACAATGCCACCTTAAGTGCAAAAGGAGTGAGACTTCTTATAGTTTGTGCTTTGATCCTTTCCTATGAGACCAGTATTAGTTTCCGATACACCACTGCAGATTCAATGTATTCCTTTTACATACACATTGACGATGAAACACCGATATTACATCGGAATTAAATACAAAAGGCACAATGCCACCTTAAGTACAAAAGGAGTGAGACATCTTAGAGTCTGTGCTTTGAACCTTTCCTGTGAGACCAGTATTCGTTTCCGATACACCACTGCAGGTTCAATGTATTCCTTGGACCTTCACATAAACGACTAAACACAGAAATCGCGTTGGAATTAAAAAAAAAAATGGCACAATGCCGCCTTAAGTACAAGAATAGAGACCCTTCGTACAGTCTGTGCTTTGATCCTTTCCTGTGAGACCAGTATTAGTTTCCGATACACCATTGCAGGTTCTATGTATTCCTTGGACATTCACATTGACGATGAAACACTGAAATTACATCGGAATTAAAAACAAAAGGCACAATGCCACCTTAAGTGCAAAAGGAGTGAGACTTCTAATAATCTGTGCTTTGATCCTTTCCTATTAGACCAGTATTAGTTTCCGATACACCACTGTAGGTTCAATGTATTCCTTTTACACACACATTGACGATGAAACACTAATATTACATCGGAATTAAATACAAAAGGCACAATGCCACCTTAAGTACAAATGGAGTGAGACTTCATAGAGTCTGTGCTTTGATCCTTTCCTATGAGACCAGTATTGGTTTCCGATACACCACTGCAGGTCCAATGTATTCCATTTACATACACATTGACGATGAAACACTGAAATTACATCGGAATTAAATACAAAATGCACAATGCCGGCTTAGTGCAACAAGAGTGATACTTCTTAGAGTCTGTGATTTGATCCTTTCCTGTGAGACCAGTATTCGTTTCCGATACACCACTGCAGGTTCAATGTATTCCTTTTACATACACATTGACGATGAAACACTGAAATTACATCGGAATTAAATACAAAAGGCACAATGCCTCCTTAAATGCAAGAAGAGAGAGACTTCTGAAAGTCTGTGCTTTGATCCTTTCCTATGAGACCAGTATTAGTTTCCGATACACCACTGCAGGTTCAATGTATTCCTTTTTAATACACATTGACGATGAAACACTGAAATTACATCGGAATTAAATACAAAAGGCACAATGCCGCCTTAAGTACAAGAAGAGTGTGACTTGTTAAAGTCTGTGATTTGATCCTTTCCTGTGAGACCAGTATTTGTTTCCGATACACCACTGCAGGTTCAATGTATTCCTTGGACCTTCAAATTAACGACGAAACACAGATATCGCGTCGGAATGAAATGCAAAAGGCACAATGCCGCCTTAGGTACAAGAATATAGACTCTTCTTACTGTCGGTGCTTTGATCCTTTCCTGTGAGACCAGTATTAGTTTCCGATACACCACTGCAGGTTCTATGTATTCCTTGGATATTCACATTGACAATGAAACACTGAAATTACATCGGAATTAAATACAAAATGCACAATGAAACCTTAAGTGCAAAAGGAGTGAGACTTCTTATAGTCTGTGCTTTGATCATTTCCTATGAGACCAGTATTAGTTTCCGATACAGCACTGCAGGTTCAATGTATTCCTTTTACATACACATTGACGATGAGACACTGAAATTACGTCGGAATTAAATACAATGGGCACAACGCCGCCTTAAGTGCAAGAAGAGTGAGACTTCTTAGAGTCTGTGATTTGATCCTTTCCTGTGAGACCAGTATTCGTTTCCGATACACCACTGCAGGTTCAATGTATTCCTTGGACCTTCACATTAACGACGAAACACAGAAATCGCGTCGGAATTAAATTCAAAAGGCACAATGCCACCTTAAGTACAAGAATAGAGACTCTTCTTACAGTCGGTGCTTTGATCCTTTCCTGTGAGACCAGTATTAGTTTCCGATACACCACTGCAGGTTCTATGTATTCCTTGGATATTCACATTGACGATGAAACACTGAAATTACATCGGAATTAAATACAAAATGCACAATGCCACCTTAAGTGCAAAAGGAGTGAGACTTCTTACAGTCTGTGCTTTGATCCTTTCCTATGAGACCATTATTAGTTTCCGATACACCACTGCAGATTCAATGTATTCCTTTTACATACACATTGACGATGAAACACTGATATTACATCGGAATTAAATACATAAGGCACAATGCCACCTAAACTACAAAAGGAGTGGGACATCTTAGAGTCTGTGCTTTGATCCTTTCCTGTGAGACCAGTATTCGTTTCCGATACACCACTGCAGTTTCAATGTATTCCTTGGATCTTCACATAAACGACGAAACACAGAAATCGCGTCGGAATTAAAAAAAAAAAAAGGCACAATGCCGCCTTAAGTACAAGAATAGAGACCCTTCGTACAGTCTGTGCTTTGATCCTTTCCTGTGAGACCAGTATTAGTTTCCGATACACCATTGCAGGTTCTATGTATTCCTTGGACATTCACATTGACGGTCAAACACTGAAATTACATCGGAATTAAATACAAAAGGCACAATGCCACCTTAAGTGCAAAAGGAGTGAGACTTCTTATAATCTGTGCTTTGATCCTTTCCTATTAGACCAGTATTAGTTTCCGATACACCACTGTAGGTTCAATGTATTCCTTTTACACACACATTGACGATGAAACACTGATATTACATCTGAATTAAATACAAAAGGCACAATGCCACCTTAAGTACAAAAGGAGTGAGACTTCTTAAAGTCTGTGCTTTGATCTTTTTATATGAGACCAGTATTGGTTTCCGATACACCACTGCAGGTCCAATGTATTCCTTTTACATACACATTGACGATGAAACACTGAAATTACATCGGAATTAAATACAAAAGGCACAATGCCGCCTTAGTGCAAGAAGAGTGAGACTTCTTAGAGTCTGTGATTTGATCCTTTCCTGTGAGACCAGTATTCGTTTCCGATACACCACTGCAGGTTCAATGTATTCCTTTTACATACACATTGACGATGAAACACTGAAATTACATCGGAATTAAATACAAAAGGCACAATGCCTCCTTAAATGCAAGAAGAGAGAGACTTCTGAAAGTCTGTGCTTTGATCCTTTCCTATGAGACCAGTATTAGTTTCCGATACACCACTGCAGGTTCAATGTATTCCTTTTTAATACACATTGACGATGAAACACTGAATTTACATCGGAATTAAATACAAAAGGCACAATGCCGCCTTAAGTACAAGAAGAGTGTGACTTGTTAAAGTCTGTGATTTGATCCTTTCCTGTGAGACCAGTATTTGTTTCCGATACACCACTGCAGGTTCAATGTATTCCTTGGACCTTCAAATTAACGACGAAACACAGATATCGCGTCGGAATGAAATGCAAAAGGCACAATGCCGCCTTAAGTACAAGAATATAGACTCTTCTTACTGTCGGTGCTTTGATCCTTTCCTGTGAGACCAGTATTAGTTTCCGATACACCACTGCAGGTTCTATGTATTCCTTGGATATTCACATTGACAATGAAACACTGAAATTACATCGGAATTAAATACAAAATGCACAATGAAACCTTAAGTGCAAAAGGAGTGAGACTTCTTATAGTCTGTGCTTTGATCATTTCCTATGAGACCAGTATTAGTTTCCGATACAGCACTGCAGGTTCAATGTATTCCTTTTACATACACATTGACGATGAGACACTGAAATTACGTCGGAATTAAATACAATGGGCACAATGCCGCCTTAAGTGCAAGAAGAGTGAGACTTCTTAGAGTCTGTGATTTGATCCTTTCCTGTGAGACCAGTATTCGTTTCCGATACACCACTGCAGGTTCAATGTATTCCTTGGACCTTCACATTAACGACGAAACACAGAAATCGCGTCGGAATTAAATTCAAAAGGCACAATGCCACCTTAAGTACAAGAATAGAGACTCTTCTTACAGTCGGTGCTTTGATCCTTTCCTGTGAGACCAGTATTAGTTTCCGATACACCACTGCAGGTTCTATGTATTCCTTGGATATTCACATTGACGATGAAACACTGAAATTACATCGGAATTAAATACAAAATGCACAATGCCACCTTAAGTGCAAAAGGAGTGAGACTTCTTACAGTCTGTGCTTTGATCCTTTCCTATGAGACCATTATTAGTTTCCGATACACCACTGCAGATTCAATGTATTCCTTTTACATACACATTGACGATGAAACACTGATATTACATCGGAATTAAATACATAAGGCACAATGCCACCTTAACTACAAAAGGAGTGGGACATCTTAGAGTCTGTGCTTTGATCCTTTCCTGTGAGACCAGTATTCGTTTCCGATACACCACTGCAGTTTCAATGTATTCCTTGGATCTTCACATAAACGACGAAACACAGAAATCGCGTCGGAATTAAAAAAAAAAAAAGGCACAATGCCGCCTTAAGTACAAGAATAGAGACCCTTCGTACAGTCTGTGCTTTGATCCTTTCCTGTGAGACCAGTATTAGTTTCCGATACACCATTGCAGGTTCTATGTATTCCTTGGACATTCACATTGACGGTCAAACACTGAAATTACATCGGAATTAAATACAAAAGGCACAATGCCACCTTAAGTGCAAAAGGAGTGAGACTTCTTATAATCTGTGCTTTGATCCTTTCCTATTAGACCAGTATTAGTTTCCGATACACCACTGTAGGTTCAATGTATTCCTTTTACACACACATTGACGATGAAACACTGATATTACATCTGAATTAAATACAAAAGGCACAATGCCACCTTAAGTACAAAAGGAGTGAGACTTCTTAAAGTCTGTGCTTTGATCTTTTTATATGAGACCAGTATTGGTTTCCGATACACCACTGCAGGTCCAATGTATTCCTTTTACATACACATTGACGATGAAACACTGAAATTACATCGGAATTAAATACAAAAGGCACAATGCCGCCTTAGTGCAAGAAGAGTGAGACTTCTTAGAGTCTGTGATTTGATCCTTTCCTGTGAGACCAGTATTCGTTTCCGATACACCACTGCAGGTTCAATGTATTCCTTTTACATACACATTGACAATGAAACACTGAAATTACATCGGAATTTAATACAAAAGGCACAATGCCTCCTTAAATGCAGGAAGATAGAGACTTCTTAAAGTCTGTGCTTTGATCCTTTCCTATGACACCAGTATTAGTTTCCGATACACCACTGCAGGTTCAATGTATTCCTTTTACATACACATTGACGATGAAACACTGAAATTACATCGGAATTAAATTCAAAAGACACAATGCCGCCTTAAGTGCAAGAAGATTGAGACTTGTTAGAGTCTGTGATTTGATCATTTCCTGTGAGACCAGTATTCGTGTCCGATACACCATTGCAGGTTCAATGTATTCCTTGGACCTTCACATTAACGACGAAACACAGAAATCGCGTCAGAATGAAATGCAAAAGGCACAATGCCGGCTTAAGTACAAGAATAGAGACTCTTCTTACAGTCGGTGCTTTAATCCTTTCCTGTGAGACCAGTATTAGTTTCCAATACACCACTGCAGGTTCTATGTATTCCTTGGATATTCACATTGACGATGAAACACTGAAATTACATCGGAATTAAATACAAAATGCACAATGCCACCTTCAGAGCAAAAGGAGTGAGACTTCTTATAGTCTGTGCTTTGATCATTTCCTATGAGACCAGTATTAGTTTCCGATACACCACTGCAGGTTCAATGTATTACTTTTACATACACATTGACGATGAAACACTGAGATTACATCGGAATTAAATACTAAAGGCACAATTCCACCTTAAGTACAAATGGAGTGAGACTTCTTAGAGTCTGTGCTTTGATCCTTTCCTGTGGGACCAGTATTCGTTTCCGATACACCACTGCAGGTTCAATGTATTCCTTGGACCTTCACATAAACGACGAAACACAGAAATCGCGTCGGAATTAAATTCAAAAGGCACAATGCCACCTTAAGTACAAGTATAGAGACTCTTCTTACAGTCGGTGCTTTGATCCTTTCCTGTGAGACAAGTATTAGTTTCCGATACACCACTGCAGATTCTATGTATTCCTTGGATATTCACATTGACGATGAAACACTGAAATTACATCGGAATTAAATGCAAAATGCTCACTGCCACCTTAAGTGCAAAAGGAGTGAGACTTCTTATAGTCTGTGCTTTGATCCTTTCCTATGAGACCAGTATTAGTTTGCGATACACCACTGCAGATTCAATGTATTCCTTTTACATACACATTGACGATGAAACACTGATATTACATCGGAATTAAATACAAAAGGCACAATGCCACCTTATGTACAAAAGGAGTGAGACATCTTAGAGTCTGTGCTTTGATCTTTTTCTGTGAGACCAGTATTCGTTTCCGATACACCACTGCAGGTTCAATGTATCCCTTGGACCTTCACATAAACGACGAAACACAGAAATCGCGTCGGAATTATATACAAAAGGCACAATGCCGCCTTAAGTACAAGAATAGAGCCTCTTCGTACAGTATGTGCTTTGATCCTTTCCTGTGAGGCCAGTATTAGTTTCCCATACACCACTGCAGGTTGAATGTATTCCTTGGATATTCACACTGACGATGCAACACTGAAATTACATCGGAATTAAATACAAAATGCACAATGCCACCGTAAGTGCAAAAGGTGAGAGACTTCTTCCAGTCTGTGCTTTGTTCCTTTCCTATGAGACCAGTATTAGTTTCCGATACAGCACTGCAGGTTCAATGTATTCCTTTTACATACACTTTGACGATGAGACACTGATATTACATCGGAATTAAATATAAAGGGCACAATGCCGCCTTAAGTGCAAGAAGGGTGAGACTTCTTAGAGTCTGTGATTTGATACTTTCCAGTGAGACCAGTATTCGTTTCCGATACACCACTGCAGGTTCAATGTATTCCTTGGACCTTCACATTAACGACGAAACACAGAAATCGCGTCTGAATTATATACAAAAGGCACAATGCCGCCTTAAGTACAAGAATAGAGCCTCTTCGTACAGTCTGTGCTATGATCCTTTCCTGTGAGGCCAGTATTAGTTTCCCATACACCACTGCAGGTTGAATGTATTCCTTGGATATTCACACTGACGATGCAACACTGAAATTACATCGGAATTAAATACAAAATGCACAATGCCACCTTAAGTGCAAAAGGAGTGAGACTTCTTATAGTCTGTGCTTTGATCCTTTCCTATGAGACCAGTATTAGTTTCCGATACACCACTGTAGGTTCAATGTATTCCTTTTACATTCACATTGACGATGAAACACTGATATTACATCGGAATTAAATACAAAAGGCACAATGCTACCTTAAGTACAAAAGGAGTGAGACTTCTTAGAGTCTGTGCTTTGATCCTTTCCTATGAGACCAGTATTGGTTTCCGATACACCACTGCAGGTTCAATGTATTCCTTTTACATACACATTGTCGATGAAACACTGAAATTACATCGCAATTAAATACAAAAGGCACAATGCCTCCGTAAATGCAAGAAGAGAGAGACTTCTTAAAGACTGTGCCTTGATCCTTTCCTATGAGACCAGTATTAGTTTCAGATACACCACTGCAGGTTCAATGTATTCCTTTTACAAACACATTGACGTTGAAACACTGCAATTACATCGGAATTAAATACAAAAGGCACAATGCCGCCTTAAGTGCAAGAAGATTGAGACTTCTTAGAGTCTGTGATTTGATCCTTTCCTGTGAGACCAGTATTCGTTTCCGATACACCACTGTAGGTTCAATGTATTCCTTGGAGCTTCACATTAACGACGAAACACAGAAATCGCGTCGGAATAAAATGCAAAAGGCACAATTCCGCCTTAAGTACAAGAATAGAGACTCTTCTTACAGTCGGTGCTTTGATCCTTTCCTGTGAGACCAGTATTAGTTTCCGATACACCACTGCAGGTTGTATGTATTCCTTGGATATTCACATTGACGATGAAACACTGAAATTACATCGGAATTAAATACAAAATGCACAATGCCACCTTAAGTGCAAAAGGAGTGAGACTTCTTATAGTCTGTGCTTTGATCATTTCCTATGAGACCAGTATTAGTTTCCGATACACCACTGCAGATTCAATGTATTCCTTTTACATACACATTGACGATGAAACACTGATATTACATAGGAATTAAATACAAAAGGCACAATGCCACCTTAAGTACAAAAGGAGTGAGACATCTTAGAGTCTGTGCTTTGATCCTATCCTGTGAGACCAGTATTCGTTTCCGATACACCACTGTAGGTTCAATGTATTCCTCGGACCTTCACATAAACGACGAAACACAGAAATCACGTCGGAATTAAAAAAAAAAAAGGCACAATGCCGCCTTAAGTACAAGAATAGAGACCCTTCGTACAATCTGTGATTTAATCCTTTCCTGTGAGACCAGTATTAGTTTCCGATACACCACTGCAGGTTCAATGTATTCCTTGGACCTTCACATTAACGACGAAACACAGAAATCGCGTCGGAATTATATACAAAAGGCACAATGCCGCCTTAAGTACAAGAATAGAGACTCTTCGTACAGTCTGTGCTTTGATCCTTTCCTGTGAGGCCAGTATTAGTTTCCCATACACCATTGCAGGTTGAATGTATTCCTTGGATGTTCACACTGACGATGCAACACTGAAATTACATCGGAATTAAATACAAAATGCACAATGCCACCTTAAGTGCAAAAGGAGTGAGACTTCTTATAGTCTGTGCTTTGATCCTTTCCTATGAGACCAGTATTAGTTTCCGATACACCACTGTAGGTTCAATGTTTTCCTTTTACATACACATTGACGATGAAACACTGATATTACATCGGAATTAAATACAAAAGGCACAATGCCACCTTAAGTACAAAAGGAGTGAGACTTCTTAGAGTCTGTGCTTTGATCCTTTCCTATGAGACCAGTATTGGTTTCCGATACACCACTCCAGGTCCAATGTATTCCTTTTACGTACACATTGACGATGAAACACTGAAATTACATCGGAATTAAATATAAAAGGACAAATGCCGCCTTAGTGCAAGAAGAGTGAGACTTCTTAGAGTCTGTGATTTGATCCTTTCCTGTGAGACCAGTATTCGTTTCGGATACACCACTGCAGGTTCAATGTATTCCTATTACATACACATTGACGATGAAACACTGAAATTACATCGCAATTAAATACAAAAGGCACAATGCCTCCTTAAATGCAAGAAGAGAGAGACTTCTTAAAGACTGTGCCTTGATCCTTTCCTATGAGACCAGTATTAGTTTCCGATACACCACTGCAGGTTCAATGTATTCCTTGGACCTTCACATTAACGACGAAACACAGAAATCGCGTCGGAATAAAATGCAAAAGGCACAATTCCGCCTTAAGTACAAGAATAGAGACTCTTTTTACAGTCGGTGCTCTGATCCTTTCCTGTGAGACCAGTATTAGTTCCCGATACACCTCTGCAGGTTGTATGTATTCCTTGGATATTCACATTGACGATGAAACACTGAAATTACATCGGAATTAAATACAAAATGCACAATGCCACCTTAAGTGCAAAAGGAGTGAGACTTCTTATAGTCTGTGCTTTGATCATTTCCTATGAGACCAGTATTTTTTTCCGATTCACCACTGCAGGTTCAATGTATTCCTTTTACATACACATTGACGATGAAACACTTATATTACATCGGAATTAAATACTAAAGGCACAATGCCACCTTAAGTACAAATGGCGTGAGACTACTTAGAGTCTGTGCTTTGATCCTTTCCTGTGAGACCAGTATTCGTTTCCGATACACCACTGCAGGTTCAATGTATTCCTTGGAGCTTCACATAAACGACGAAACACAGAAATCGCGTCGGAATTAAATTCAAAAGGCACAATGCCACCTTAAGTACAAGAATAGAGACTCTTCTTACAGTCATTGCTTTGATCCTTTCCTGTGAGACCAGTATTAGTTTCCGATACACCACTGCAGGTTCAATGTATTCCTTGGACCTTCACATTTACGACGAAACACAGAAATCGCGTCGGAATAAAATGCAAAAGGCACAATGCCGCCTTAAGTACAAGAATAGAGACTCTTCTTACAGTCATTGCTTTGATCCTTTCCTGTGAGACCAGTATTAGTTTCCGATACACCACTGCAGGTTCAATGTATTCCTTGGACCTTCACATTAACGACGAAACACAGAAATCGCGTCGGAATTAAATTCAAAAGGCACAATGCCACCTTAAGTACAAGAATAGAGACTCTTCTTACAGTCATTGCTTTGATCCTTTCCTGTGAGACCAGTATTAGTTTCCGATACACCACTGCAGGTTCAATGTATTCCTTGGACCTTCACATTTACGACGAAACACAGAAATCGCGTCGGAATAAAATGCAAAAGGCACAATGCCGCCTTAAGTACAAGAATAGAGACTCTTCTTACAGTCATTGCTTTGATCCTTTCCTGTGAGACCAGTATTAGTTTCCGATACACCACTGCAGGTTCAATGTATTCCTTGGAGCTTCACATAAACGACGAAACACAGAAATCGCGTCGGAATTAAATTCAAAAGGCACAATGCCACCTTAAGTACAAGAATAGAGACTCTTCTTACAGTCATTGCTTTGATCCTTTCCTGTGAGACCAGTATTAGTTTCCGATACACCACTGCAGGTTCAATGTATTCCTTGGACCTTCACATTTACGACGAAACACAGAAATCGCGTCGGAATAAAATGCAAAAGGCACAATGCCACCTTAAGTACAAGAATAGAGACTCTTCTTACAGTCATTGCTTTGATCCTTTCCTGTGAGACCAGTATTAGTTTCCGATACACCACTGCAGGTTCAATGTATTCCTTGGACCTTCACATTTACGACGAAACACAGAAATCGCGTCGGAATAAAATGCAAAAGGCACAATGCCGCCTTAAGTACAAGAATAGAGACTCTTCTTACAGTCATTGCTTTGATCCTTTCCTGTGAGACCAGTATTAGTTTCCGATACACCACTGCAGGTTCAATGTATTCCTTGGACCTTCACATTAACGACGAAACACAGAAATCGCGTCGGAATAAAACGCAAAAGGCACAATGCCACCTTAAGTACAAGAATAGAGACTCTTCTTACAGTCATTGCTTTGATCCTTTCCTGTGAGACCAGTATTAGTTTCCGATACACCACTGCAGGTTCAATGTATTCCTTGGACCTTCACATAAACGACGAAACACAGAAATCGCGTCGGAATTAAATTCAAAAGGCACAATGCCACCTTAAGTACAAGAATAGAGACTCTTCTTACAGTCGGTGCTTTGATCCTTTCCTGTGAGACCAGTATTAGTTTCCGATACACCACTGCAGGTTGTATGTATTCCTTGGATATTCACATTGACGATGAAACACTGAAATTACATCGGAATTAAATACAAAATGCACAATGCCACCTTAAGTGCAAAAGGAGTGAGACTTCTTTTAGTCTGTGCTTTGATCATTTCCTATGAGACCAGTATTTTTTTCCGATTCACCACTGCAGGTTCAATGTATTCCTTTTACATACACATTGACGATGAAACACTTATATTACATCGGAATTAAATACTAAAGGCACAATGCCACCTTAAGTACAAATGGAGTGAGACTACTTAGAGTCTGTGCTTTGATCCTTTCCTGTGAGACCAGTATTCGTTTCCGATACACCACTGCAGGTTCAATGTATTCCTTGGACCTTCACATAAACGACGAAACACAGAAATCGCGTCGGAATTAAATTCAAAAGGCACAATGCCACCTTAAGTACAAGAATAGAGACTCTTCTTACAGTCATTGCTTTGATCCTTTCCTGTGAGACCAGTATTAGTTTCCGATACACCACTGCAGGTTCAATGTATTCCTTGGACCTTCACATTAACGACGAAACACAGAAATCGCCTCGGAATAAAATGCAAAAGGCACAATTCCGCCTTAAGTACAAGAATAGAGACTCTTCTTACAGTCATTGCTTTGATCCTTTCCTGTGAGACCAGTATTAGTTTCCGATACACCACTGCAGGTTCAATGTATTCCTTGGACCTTCACATTAACGACGAAACACAGATATCGCGTCGGAATAAAATGCAAAAGGCACAATGCCACCTTAAGTACAAGAATAGAGACTCTTCTTACAGTCATTGCTTTGATCCTTTCCTGTGAGACCAGTATTAGTTTCCGATACACCACTGCAGGTTCAATGTATTCCTTGGACCCTCACATAAACGACGAAACACAGAAATCGCGTCGGAATTAAATTCAAAAGGCACAATGCCACCTTAAGTACAAGAATAGAGACTCTTCTTACAGTCGGTGCTTTGATCCTTTCCTGTGAGACCAGTATTAGTTTCCGATACACCACTGCAGGTTGTATGTATTCCTTGGATATTCACATTGACGATGAAACACTGAAATTACATCGGAATTAAATACAAAATGCACAATGCCACCTTAAGTGCAAAAGGAGTGAGACTTCTTATAGTCTGTGCTTTGATCATTTCCTATGAGACCAGTATTTTTTTCCGATTCACCACTGCAGGTTCAATGTATTCCTTTTACATACACATTGACGATGAAACACTTATATTACATCGGAATTAAATACTAAAGGCACAATGCCACCTTAAGTACAAATGGAGTGAGACTACTTAGAGTCTGTGCTTTGATCCTTTCCTGTGAGACCAGTATTCGTTTCCGATACACCACTGCAGGTTCAATGTATTCCTTGGACCTTCACATAAACGACGAAACACAGAAATCGCGTCGGAATTAAATTCAAAAGGCACAATGCCACCTTAAGTACAAGAATAGAGACTCTTCTTACAGTCATTGCTTTGATCCTTTCCTGTGAGACCAGTATTAGTTTCCGATACACCACTGCAGGTTCAATGTATTCCTTGGACCTTCACATTAACGACGAAACACAGAAATCGCGTCGGAATAAAATGCAAAAGGCACAATTCCGCCTTAAGTACAAGAATAGAGACTCTTCTTACAGTCGGTGCTTTGATCCTTTCCTGTGAGACCAGTATTAGTTTCCGATACACCACTGCAGGTTGTATGTATTCCTTGGATATTCGCATTGACGATGAAACACTGAAATTACATCGGAATTAAATACAAAATGCACAATGCCACCTTAAGTGCAAAAGGAGAGAGACTTCTTATAGTCTGTGCTTTGATCTTTTCCTATGAGACCAGTATTTTTTTCCGATTCACCACTGCAGGTTCAATGTATTCCTTTTACATACACATTGACGATGAAACACTTATATTACATCGGAATTAAATACTAAAGGCACAATGCCACCTTAAGTACAAATGGAGTGAGACCACTTAGAGTCTGTGCTTTGATCCTTTCCTGTGAGACCAGTATTCGTTTCCGATACACCACTGCAGGTTCAATGTATTCCTTGGACCTTCACATAAACGACGAAACACAGAAATCGCGTCGGAATTAAATTCAAAAGGCACAATGCCACCTTAAGTACAAGAATAGAGACTCTTCTTACAGTCATTGCTTTGATCCTTTCCTGTGAGACCAGTATTAGTTTCCGATACACCACTGCAGGTTCTATGTATTCCTTGGATATTCACAATGACGATGAAACACTGATATTACATCGGAATTAAATACAAAATGCTCAATGCCACCTTATGTGCAAAAGGAGTGAGACTTCTTATAGTCTGTGCTTTGATCCTTTCCTATGAGACCAGTATTAGTTTCTGATACACCACTGCAGATTCAATGTATTCCTTTTACATACACATTGACGATGAAACACTTACATTACATCGGAATTAAATACTAAAGGCACAATGCCACCTTAAGTACAAATGGAGTGAGACTACTTAGAGTCTGTGCTTTGATCCTTTCCTGTGAGACCAGTATTAGTTTCCGATACACCACTGCAGGTTCAATGTATTCCTTGGACCTTCACATTAACGACGAAACACAGAAATCGCGTCGGAATAAAATGCAAAAGGCACAATTCCGCCTTAAGTACAAGAATAGAGACTCTTCTTACAGTCATTGCTTTGATCCTTTCCTGTGAGACCAGTATTAGTTTCCGATACACCACTGCAGGTTCAATGTATTCCTTGGACCTTCACATAAACGACGAAACACAGAAATCGCGTTGGAATTAAATTCAAGAGGCACAATGCCACCTTAAGTACAAGAATAGAGACTCTTCTTACAGTCATTGCTTTGATCCTTTCCTGTGAGACCAGTATTAGTTTCCGATACACCACTGCAGGTTCTATGTATTCCTTGGATATTCACAATGACGATGAAACACTGATATTACATCGGAATTTAATACAAAATGCTCAATGCCACCTTATGTGCAAAAGGAGTGAGACTTCTTATAGTCTGTGCTTTGATCCTTTCCTATGAGACCAGTATTAGTTTCTGATACACCACTGCAGATTCAATGTATTCCTTTTACATACACATTGACGATGAAACACTGATATTACATCGGAATTAAATACAAAAGGCACAATGCCACCTTAAGTACAAAAGGAGTGAGACATCATAGAGTCTGTGCTTTGATCCTTTCCTGTGAGACCAGTATTCGTTTCCGATACACCACTGTAGGTTCAATGTATTCCTTGGACCTTCACATAAACGACGAAACACAGAAATCGCGTCGGAATTAAAAAAAAAAAGGCACAATGCCGCCTTAAGTACAAGAATAGAGACCCTTCGTACAGTCTGTGCTTTGATCCTTTCCTGTGAGACCAGTATTAGTTTCCGATACACCATTGCAGGTTCTATGTATTCCTTGGACATTCACATTGACGATGAAACTCTGAAATTACATTGGAATTAAATTCAAAAGGCACAATGCCACCTTAAGTGCAAATGGAGTGAGACTTCTTATAAACTGTGCTTTGATCCTTTCCTATGAGACCTGTATTAGTTTCCGATACATCACTGCAGGTTCAATGTATTTCTTTTACATACACATTGACGATGAAACATTGAAATTACATCGGAATTAAATACAAAATGCACAATGCAACCTTAAGTGC
This sequence comes from Schistocerca serialis cubense, assembly GCF_023864345.2. Lineage (NCBI taxonomy): Eukaryota > Metazoa > Arthropoda > Insecta > Orthoptera > Acrididae > Schistocerca > Schistocerca serialis. Next base: position 967,963,797 of record NC_064641.1, read on the forward strand.
AAAAGGAGTGAGATTTCTTATAGTCTGTGCTTTGATCCTTTCCTGTGAGACCAGTATTAGTTTCCGATACACCACTGCAGGTTCAATGTATTCCTTGGATATTCACATTGACGATGAAACACTGAAATTACATCGGAATTAAATACAAAATGCACAATGCCACCTTAAGTGCAAAAGGAGTTAGACTTCTTATAGTCTGTGCTTTGATCCTTTCCTATGAGACAAGTATTAGTTTCCGATACACTACTGCAGGTTCAATGTATTCCTTTTACATACACATTGACGATGAAACACTGATGTTACATCGGAATTAAATACAAAAGGCACAATGCCTCCTTAAATGCTAGAAGAGTGAGACTTCTTAAAGTCTGTGCTTTGATCCTTTCCTATGAGACCAGTATTAGTTTCCGATACACCACTGCAGGTTCAATGTATTCCTTGGACCTTCACATTAACGACGAAACACAGAAATCGCGTCGGAATTAAATGCAAATGGCACAATGCCGCCTTAAGTACAAGAATAGAGACTCTCCTTACAGTCGGTGCTTTGATCCTTTCCTGTGAGACCAGTATTAGTTTCCGATACACCACTGCAGGGTCAATGTATTCCTTGGATATTCACATTGACGATGAAACACTGAAATTACATCGGAATTAAATACAAAATGCACAATGCCACCTTAAGTGCACAAGGAGTTAGACTTCTTATAGTCTGTGCTTTGATCCTTTCCTATGAGACAAGTATTAGTTTCCGATACACTACTGCAGGTTCAATGTATTCCTTTTACATACACATTGACGATGAAACACTGATGTTACATCGGAATTAAATACAAAAGGCACAATGCCACATTAAGTACAAAAGGAGTGAGACTTCTTAGAGTCTGTGCTTTGATCCTTTCCTATGAGACCAGTATTAGTTTCCGATACACCACTGCAGGTTCAATGTATTCCTTTTACATACACATTGACGATGAAACACTGAAATAACATCGGAATTAAATACAAAAGGCACAATGCCTCCTTAAATGCTAGAAGAGTGAGACTTCTTAAGGTCTGTGCTTTGATCCTTTCCTATGAGACCAGTATTAGTTTCCAATACACCACTGCAGGTTCAATGTATTCCTTTTACATACACATTGACGATGAAACACTGAAATTACATCGGAATTAAATACAAAAGGCACAATGCCGCCTTAAGTGCAAGAAGAGTGAGACTTCTTAGAGTCTGTGATTTGATCCTTTCCTGTGAGACCAGTATTCGTTTCCAATACACCACTGCAAGTTCAATGTATTCCTTTTACATACACATTGACGATGAAACACTGAAATTACATCGGAATTAAATACAAAAGGCACAATGCCGCCTTAAGTGCAAGAAGAGTGAGACTTCTTAGAGTCTGTGATTTGATCCTTTCCTGTGAGACCAGTATTCGTTTCCAATACACCACTGCAGGTTCAATGTATTCCTTTTACATACACATTGACGATGAAACACTGAAATTACATCGGAATTAAATACAAAAGGCACAATGCCGCCTTAAGTGCAAGAAGAGTGAGACTTCTTAGAGTCTGTGATTTGATTCTTTCCTGTGAGACCAGTATTCGTTTCCAATACACCACTGCAGGTTCAATGTATTCCTTTTACATACACATTGACGATGAAACACTGAAATTACATCGGAATTAAATACAAAAGGCACAATGCCGCCTTAAGTGCAAAAAGAGTGAGACTTCTTAGAGTCTGTGATTTGATCCTTTCCTGTGAGACCAGTATTCGTTTCCAATACACCACTGCAGGTTCAATGTATTCCTTTTACATACACATTGACGATGAAACACTGAAATTACATCGGAATTAAATACAAAAGGCACAATGCCGCCTTAAGTGCAAGAAGAGTGAGACTTCTTAGAGTCTGTGATTTGATCCTTTCCTATGAGACCAGTATTCGTTTCCAATACACCACTGCAGGTTCAATGTATTCCTTTTACATACACATTGACGATGAAACACTGAAATTACATCGGAATTAAATACAAAAGGCACAATGCCGCCTTCAGTGCAAGAAGAGTGAGACTTCTTAGAGTCTGTGATTTGATTCTTTCCTGTGAGACCAGTATTCGTTTCCAATACACCACTGCAGGTTCAATGTATTCCTTTTACATACACATTGACGATGAAACACTGAAATTACATCGGAATTAAATACAAAAGGCACAATGCCGCCTTAAGTGCAAGAAGAGTGAGACTTCTTAGAGTCTGTGATTTGATTCTTTCCTGTGAGACCAGTATTCGTTTCCAATACACCACTGCAGGTTCAATGTATTCCTTTTACATACACATTGACGATGAAACACTCAAATTACATCGGAATTAAATACAAAAGGCACAATGCCGCCTTAAGTGCAAGAAGAGTGAGACTTCTTAGAGTCTGTGATTTGATTCTTTCCTGTGAGACCAGTATTCGTTTCCAATACACCACTGCAGGTTCAATGTATTCCTTTTACATACACATTGACGATGAAACACTGAAATTACATCGGAATTAAATAAAAAAGGCACAATGCCGCCTTAAGTGCAAGAAGAGTGAGACTTCTTAGAGTCTGTGATTTGATCCTTTCCTGTGAGACCAGTATTCGTTTCCAATACACCACTGCAGGTTCAATGTATTCCTTTTACATACACATTGACGATGAAACACTGAAATTACATCGGAATTAAATACAAAAGGCACAATGCCGCCTTAAGTGCAAGAAGAGTGAGACTTCTTAGAGTCTGTGATTTGATTCTTTCCTGTGAGACCAGTATTCGTTTCCAATACACCACTGCAGGTTCAATGTATTCCTTTTACATACACATTGACGATGAAACACTGAAATTACATCGGAATTAAATACAAAAGGCACAATGCCGCCTTAAGTGCAAGAAGAGTGAGACTTCTTAGAGTCTGTGATTTGATCCTTTCCTGTGAGACCAGTATTCGTTTCCAATACACCACTGCAGGTTCAATGTATTCCTTTTACATACACATTGACGATGAAACACTGAAATTACATCGGAATTAAATACAAAAGGCACAATGCCGCCTTAAGCGCAAGAAGAGAAAGACTTCTTAGAGTCTGTGATTTGATTCTTTCCTGTGAGACCAGTATTCGTTTCCAATACACCACTGCAGGTTCAATGTATTCCTTTTACATACACATTGACGATGAAACACTGAAATTACATCGGAATTAAATACAAAAGGCACAATGCCGCCTTAAGTGCAAGAAGAGTGAGACTTCTTAGAGTCTGTGATTTGATTCTTTCCTGTGAGACCAGTATTCGTTTCCAATACACCACTGCAGGTTCAATGTATTCCTTTTACATACACATTGACGATGAAACACTGAAATTACATCGGAATTAAATACAAAAGGCACAATGCCGCCTTAAGTGCAAGAAGAGTGAGACTTCTTAGAGTCTGTGATTTGATCCTTTCCTGTGAGACCAGCATTCGTTTCCAATACACCACTGCAGGTTCAATGTATTCCTTTTACATACACATTGACGATGAAACACTGAAATTACATCGGAATTAAATACAAAAGGCACAATGCCGCCTTAAGTGCAAGAAGAGTGAGACTTCTTAGAGTCTGTGATTTGATTCTTTCCTGTGAGACCAGTATTCGTTTCCAATACACCACTGCAGGTTCAATGTATTCCTTTTACATACACATTGACGATGAAACACTGAAATTACATCGGAATTAAATACAAAAGGCACAATGCCGCCTTAAGTGCAAGAAGAGTGAGACTTCTTAGAGTCTGTGATTTGATCCTTTCCTGTGAGACCAGTATTCGTTTCCAATACACCACTGCAGGTTCAATGTATTCCTTTTACATACACATTGACGATGAAACACTGAAATTACATCGGAATTAAATACAAAAGGCACAATGCCGCCTTAAGTGCAAGAAGAGTGAGACTTCTTAGAGTCTGTGATTTGATTCTTTCCTGTGAGACCAGTATTCGTTTCCAATACACCACTGCAGGTTCAATGTATTCCTTTTACATACACATTGACGATGAAACACTGAAATTACATCGGAATTAAATACAAAAGGCACAATGCCGCCTTAAGTGCAAGAAGAGTGAGACTTCTTAGAGTCTGTGATTTGATTCTTTCCTGTGAGACCAGTATTCGTTTCCAATACACCACTGCAGGTTCAATGTATTCCTTTTACATACACATTGACGATGAAACACTGAAATTACATCGGAATTAAATAAAAAAGGCACAATGCCGCCTTAAGTGCAAGAAGAGTGAGACTTCTTAGAGTCTGTGATTTGATCCTTTCCTGTGAGACCAGTATTCGTTTCCAATACACCACTGCAGGTTCAATGTATTCCTTTTACATACACATTGACGATGAAACACTGAAATTACATCGGAATTAAATACAAAAGGCACAATGCCGCCTTAAGTGCAAGAAGAGTGAGACTTCTTAGAGTCTGTGATTTGATCCTTTCCTGTGAGACCAGCATTCGTTTCCAATACACCACTGCAGATTCAATGTATTCCTTTTACATACACATTGACGATGAAACACTGAAATTACATCGGAATTAAATACAAAAGGCACAATGCCGCCTTAAGTGCAAGAAGAGTGAGACTTCTTAGAGTCTGTGATTTGATTCTTTACTGTGAGACCAGTATTCGTTTCCAATACACCACTGCAGGTTCAATGTATTCCTTTTACATACACATTGACGATGAAACACTGAAATTACATCGGAATTAAATACAAAAGGCACAATGCCGCCTTAAGTGCAAGAAGAGTGAGACTTCTTAGAGTCTGTGATTTGATTCTTTCCTGTGAGACCAGTATTCGTTTCCAATACACCACTGCAGGTTCAATGTATTCCTTTTACATACACATTGACGATGAAACACTGAAATTACATCGGAATTAAATACAAAAGGCACAATGCCGCCTTAAGTGCAAGAAGAGTGAGACTTCTTAGAGTCTGTGATTTGATTCTTTCCTGTGAGACCAGTATTCGTTTCCAATACACCACTGCAGGTTCAATGTATTCCTTTTACATACACATTGACGATGAAACACTGAAATTACATCGGAATTAAATACAAAAGGCACAATGCCGCCTTAAGTGCAAGAAGAGTGAGACTTCTTAGAGTCTGTGATTTGATTCTTTCCTGTGAGACCAGTATTCGTTTCCAATACACCACTGCAGGTTCAATGTATTCCTTTTACATACACATTGACGATGAAACACTGAAATTACATCGGAATTAAATACAAAAGGCACAATGCCGCCTTAAGTGCAAGAAGAGTGAGACTTCTTAGAGTCTGTGATTTGATTCTTTCCTGTGAGACCAGTATTCGTTTCCAATACACCACTGCAGGTTCAATGTATTCCTTTTACATACACATTGACGATGAAACACTGAAATTACATCGGAATTAAATACAAAAGGCACAATGCCGCCTTAAGTGCAAGAAGAGTGAGACTTCTTAGAGTCTGTGATTTGATTCTTTCCTGTGAGACCAGTATTCGTTTCCAATACAAAACTGCAGGTTCAATGTATTCCTTTTACATACACATTGACGATGAAACACTGAAATTACATCGGAATTAAATACAAAAGGCACAATGCCGCCTTAAGTGCAAGAAGAGTGAGACTTCTTAGAGTCTGTGATTTGATTCTTTCCTGTGAGACCAGTATTCGTTTCCAATACACCACTGCAGGTTCAATGTATTCCTTTTACATACACATTGACGATGAAACACTGAAATTACATCGGAATTAAATACAAAAGGCACAATGCCGCCTGAAGTGCAAGAAGAGTGAGACTTCTTAGAGTCTGTGATTTGATCCTTTCCTGTGAGACCAGTATTCGTTTCCAATACACCACTGCAGGTTCAATGTATTCCTTTTACATACACATTGACGATGAAACACTGAAATTACATCGGAATTAAATACAAAAGGCACAATGCCGCCTTAAGTGCAAGAAGAGTGAGACTTCTTAGAGTCTGTGATTTGATTCTTTCCTGTGAGACCAGTATTCGTTTCCAATACACCACTGCAGGTTCAATGTATTCCTTTTACATACAAATTGACGATGAAACACTGAAATTACATCGGAATTAAATACAAAAGGCACAATGCCGGTTTAAGTGCAAGAAGAGTGAGACTTCTTAGAGTCTGTGATTTGATTCTTTCCTGTGAGACCAGTATTCGTTTCCAATACACCACTGCAGGTTCAATGTATTCCTTTTACATACACATTGACGATGAAACACTGAAATTACATCGGAATTAAATACAAAAGGCACAATGCCGCCTTAAGTGCAAGAAGAGTGAGACTTCTTATAGTCTGTGCTTTGATCCTTTCCTATGAGACAAGTATTAGTTTCCGATACACTACTGCAGGTTCAATGTATTCCTTTTACATACACATTGACGATGAAACACTGATGTTACATCGGAATTAAATACAAAAGGCAAAATGCCACATTAAGTACAAAAGGAGTGAGACGTCTTAGAGTCTGTGCTTTGATCCTTTCCTATGAGACCAGTATTAGTTTCCGATACACCACTGCAGGTTCAATGTATTCCTTTTCCATACACATTGACGATGAAACACTGAAATAACATCGGAATTAAATACAAATGGCACAATGCCTCCTTAAATGCTAGAAGAGTGAGACTTCTTAAAGTCTGTGCTTTGATCCTTTCCTATGAGACCAGTATTAGTTTCCAATACACCACTGCAGGTTCAATGTATTCCTTTTACATACACATTGACGATGAAACACTGAAATAACATCGGAATTAAATACAAAAGGCACAAAGCCGCCTTAAGTGCAAGAAGAGTGAGACTTCTTAGAGTCTGTGATTTGATTCTTTCCTGTGAGACCAGTATTAGTTTCCGATACACCACTGCAGGTTCAATGTATTCCTTTTACATACACATTGACGATGAAACACTGAAATAACATCGGAATTAAATACAAAAGGCACAATGCCTCCTTAAATGCTAGAAGAGTGAGACTTCTTAAAGTCTGTGCTTTCATCCTTTCCTATGAGACCAGTATTAGTTTCCAATACACCACTGCAGGTTCAATGTATTCCTTTTACATACAAATTGACGATGAAACACTGAAATTACATCGGAATTAAATACAAAAGGCACAATGCCGCCTTAAGTGCAAGAAGAGTGAGACTTCTTAGAGTCTGTGATTTGATTCTTTCCTGTGAGACCAGTATTCGTTTCCAATACACCACTGCAGGTTCAATGTATTCCTCTTACATACACATTGACGATGAAACACTGAAATTACATCGGAATTAAATACAAAAGGCACAATGCCGCCTTAAGTGCAAGAAGAGTGAGACTTCTTAGAGTCTGTGATTTGATTCTTTCCTGTGAGACCAGTATTCGTTTCCGATACACCACTGCAGGTTCAATGTATTCCTTGGACCTTCACATTAACGACGAAACACAGAAATCGCGTCGGAATTAAATGCAAAAGGCACAATGCCGCCTTGAGTACAAGAATAGAGACTCTCCTTACAGTCGGTGCTTTGATCCTTTCCTGTGAGACCAGTATTAGTTTCCGATACACCACTGCAGGGTCAATGTATTCCTTGGATATTCACATTGACGATGAAACACTGAAATTACATCGGAATTAAATACAAAATGAACAATGCCACCTTAAGTGCAAAAGGAGTTAGACTTCTTATAGTCTGTGCTTTGATCCTTTCCTATGAGACAAGTATTAGTTTCCGATACACTACTGCAGGTTCAATGTATTCCTTTTACATACACATTGACGATGAAACACTGATGTTACATCGGAATTAAATACAAAAGGCACAATGCCACATTAAGTACAAAAGGAGTGAGACTTCTTAGAGTCTGTGCTTTGATCCTTTCCTATGAGACCAGAATTAGTTTCCGATACACCACTGCAGGTTCAATGTATTCCTTTTACATACACATTGACGATGAAACACTGAAATTACATCGGAATTAAATACAAAAGGCACAATGCCGCCTTAAGTGCAAGAAGAGTGAGACTTCTTAGAGTCTGTGATTTGATTCTTTCCTGTGAGACCAGTATTCGTTTCCGATACACCACTGCAGGATCAATGTATTCCTTGGACCTTCACATTAACGACGAAACACAGAAATCGCGTCGGAATTAAATGCAAAAGGCACAATGCCGCCTTGAGTACAAGAATAGAGACTCTCCTTACAGTCGGTGCTTTGATCCTTTCCTGTGAGACCAGTATTAGTTTCCGATACACCACTGCAGGTCCAATGTATTCCTTTTACATACACATTGACGATGAAACACTGAAATTACATCGGAATTAAATACAAAAGGCACAATGCAGACTAAAGTGCAAGAAGAGTGAGACTTCTTAGAGTCTGTGATTTGATTCTTTCCTGTGAGACCAGTATTCGTTTCCAATACACCACTGCAGGTTCAATGTATTCCTTTTACATACACATTGACGATGAAACACTGAAATTACATCGGAATTAAATACAAAAGGCACAATGCCTCCTTAAATGCTAGAAGAGTGAGACTTGTTAGAGTCTGTGATTTGATCCTTTCCTGTGAGACCAGTATTAGTTTCCGATACACCACTGCAGGTTCAATGTATTCCTTGGACCTTCACATTAACGACGAAACACAGAAATCGCGTCGGAATTAAATGCAAAAGGCACAATGCCGCCTTAAGTACAAGAATAGAGACTCTCCTTACAGTCGGTGCTTTGATCCTTTCCTGTGAGACCAGTATTAGTTTCCGATACACCACTGCAGGTTCAATGTATTCCTTGGATATTCACATTGACGATGAAACACTGAAATTACATCGGAATTAAATACAAAATGCACAATTCCACCTTAAGTGCAAAAGGAGTTAGACTTCTTATAGTCTGTGCTTTGATCCTTTCCTATGAGACAAGTATTAGTTTCCGATACACTACTGCAGGTTCAATGTATTCCTTTTACATACACATTGACGATGAAACACTGATGTTACATCGGAATTAAATACAAAAGGCACAATGCCACATTAAGTACAAAAGGAGTGAGACTTCTTAGAGTCTGTGCTTTGATCCTTTCATATGAGACCAGTATTAGTTTCCGATACACCACTGCAGGTTCAATGTATTCCTTTTACATACACATTGACGATGAAACACTGAAATAACATCGGAATTAAATACAAAAGGCACAATGCCTCCTTAAATGCTAGAAGAGTGAGACTTCTTAAAGTCTGTGCTTTGATCCTTTCCTATGAGACCAGTATTAGTTTCCAATACACCACTGCAGGTTCAATGTATTCCTTTTACATACACATTGACGATGAAACACTGAAATTACATCGGAATTAAATACAAAAGGCACAATGCCGCCTTAAGTGCAAGAAGAGTGAGACTTCTTAGAGTCTGTGATTTGATTCTTTCCTGTGAGACCAGTATTCGTTTCCAATACACCACTGCAGGTTCAATGTATTCCTTTTACATACACATTGACGATGAAACACTGAAATTACATCGGAATTAAATACAAAAGGCACAATGCCTCCTTAAATGCTAGAAGAGTGAGACTTCTTAAAGTCTGTGCTTTGATCCATTCCTATGAGACCAGTATTAGTTTCCAATACACCACTGCAGGTTCAATGTATTCCTTTTACATACACATTGACGATGAAACACTGAAATTACATCGGAATTAAATACAAAAGGCACAATGCCGCCTTAAGTGCAAGAAGAGTGAGACTTCTTAGAGTCTGTGATTTGATTCTTTCCTGTGAGACCAATATTCGTTTCCAATACACCACTGCAGCTTCAATGTATTCCTTTTACATACACATTGACGATGAAAAACTGAAATTACATCGGAATTAAATACAAAAGGCACAATGCCTCCTTAAATGCTAGAAGAGTGAGACTTCTTAAAGTCTGTGCTTTGATCCTTTCCTATGAGACCAGTATTAGTTTCCAATACACCACTGCAGGTTCAATGTATTCCTTTTACATACAAATTGACGATGAAACACTGAAATTACATCGGAATTAAATACAAAAGGCACAATGCCGCCTTAAGTGCAAGAAGAGTGAGACTTCTTAGAGTCTGTGATTTGATTCTTTCCTGTGAGACCAGTATTCGTTTCCAATACACCACTGCAGGTTCAATGTATTCCTTTTACATACACATTGACGATGAAACACTGAAATTACATCGGAATTAAATACAAAAGGCACAATGCCGCCTTAAGTGCAAGAAGAGTGAGACTTCTTATAGTCTGTGCTTTGATCCTTTCCTATGAGACAAGTATTAGTTTCCGATACACTACTGCAGGTTCAATGTATTCCTTTTACATACACATTGACGATGAAACACTGATGTTACATCGGAATTAAATACAAAAGGCACAATGCCACATTAAGTACAAAAGGAGTGAGACTTCTTAGAGTCTGTGCTTTGATCCTTTCCTATGAGACCAGTATTAGTTTCCGATACACCACTGCAGGTTCAATGTATTCCTTTTACATACACATTGACGATGAAACACTGAAATAACATCGGAATTAAATACAAAAGGCACAATGCCTCCTTAAATGCTAGAAGAGTGAGACTTCTTAAAGTCTGTGCTTTGATCCTTTCCTATGAGACCAGTATTAGTTTCCAATACACCACTGCAGGTTCAATGTATTCCTTTTACATACACATTGACGATGAAACACTGAAATAACATCGGAATTAAATACAAAAGGCACAATGCCGCCTTAAGTGCAAGAAGAGTGAGACTTCTTAGAGTCTGTGATTTGATTCTTTCCTGTGAGACCAGTATTAGTTTCCGATACACCACTGCAGGTTCAATGTATTCCTTTTACATACACATTGACGATGAAACACTGAAATAACATCGGAATTAAATACAAAAGGCACAATGCCTCCTTAAATGCTAGAAGAGTGAGACTTCTTAAAGTCTGTGCTTTGATCCTTTCCTATGAGACCAGTATTAGTTTCCAATACACCACTGCAGGTTCAATGTATTCCTTTTACATACAAATTGACGATGAAACACTGAAATTACATCGGAATTAAATACAAAAGGCACAATGCCGCCTTAAGTGCAAGAAGAGTGAGACTTCTTAGAGTCTGTGATTTGATTCTTTCCTGTGAGACCAGTATTCGTTTCCAATACACCACTGCAGGTTCAATGTATTCCTTTTACATACACATTGACGATGAAACACTGAAATTACATCGGAATTAAATACAAAAGGCACAATGCCGCCTTAAGTGCAAGAAGAGTGAGACTTCTTAGAGTCTGTGATTTGATTCTTTCCTGTGAGACCAGTATTCGTTTCCGATACACCACTGCAGGTTCAATGTATTCCTTGGACCTTCACATTAACGACGAAACACAGAAATCGCGTCGGAATTAAATGCAAAAGGCACAATGCCGCCTTGAGTACAAGAATAGAGACTCTCCTTACAGTCGGTGCTTTGATCCTTTCCTGTGAGACCAGTATTAGTTTCCGATACACCACTGCAGGTTCAATGTATTCCTTGGATATTCACATTGACGATGAAACACTGAAATTACATCGGAATTAAATACAAAATGAACAATGCCACCTTAAGTGCAAAAGGAGTTAGACTTCTTATAGTCTGTGCTTTGATCCTTTCCTATGAGACAAGTATTAGTTTCCGATACACTACTGCAGGTTCAATGTATTCCTTTTACATACACATTGACGATGAAACACTGATGTTACATCGGAATTAAATACAAAATGCACAATGCCACATTAAGTACAAAAGGAGTGAGACTTCTTAGAGTCTGTGCTTTGATCCTTTCCTATGAGACCAGTATTAGTTTCCGATACACCACTGCAGGTTCAATGTATTCCTTTTACATACACATTGACGATGAAACACTGAAATTACATCGGAATTAAATACAAAAGGCACAATGCCGCCTTAAGTGCAAGAAGAGTGAGACTTCTTAGAGTCTGTGATTTGATTCTTTCCTGTGAGACCAGTATTCGTTTCCAATACACCACTGCAGGTTCAATGTATTCCTTTTACATACAGATTGACGATGAAACACTGAAATTACATCGGAATTAAATACAAAAGGCACAATGCCGCCTTAAAATCAAGATGAGTGAGACTTCTTAATGTCTGTGCTTTGATCCTTTCCTATGAGACCAGTATTAGTTTCCGATACACCACTGCAGGTTCAATGTATTCCTTTTACATACACATTGTCGATGAAACACTGAAATTACATCGGAATTAAATACAAAGAACACAATGCCGCCTTAGGTGCAAGAAGAGTGAGACTTCTTAGAGTCTGTGATTTGATCCTTTCCTGTGAGACCAGTATTCGTTTCCGAAACACCACTGCAGGTTCAATGTATTCCTTGGACTTTCACATAAACGACGAAACACAGAAATCGCGTCGGAATTAAATACAAAAGGCACAATGCCGCCTTAAGTACAAGAATAGCGACTCTTCTTACAGTCTTTGCTTTGATCCTTTCCTGTGAGACCAGTATTAGTTTCCGATACACCACTGCAGGTTCTATGTATTCCTTGGACATTCACAATGATGATGAAACACTGAAATTACATCGGAATTAAATACAAAAGGCTCAATGCCACCTTAAGTGCAAAAGGAGTGAGACTTCTTATAGTCTGTGCCTTGATCCTTTCCTATGAGACCAGTATTAGTTTCCGATACACCACTGCAGGTTCAATGTATTCCTTTTACATACACGTTGACGATGAAACACTGAAATTACATCGGAATTAAATACAAAAGGCACAATGCCGCCTTAAGTGCAAGAAGAGTGAGACTTCTTAGAGTCTGTAATTTGATCCTTTCCTGTGAGACCGGTATTCGTCTCCGATACACCACTGCAGGTTCAGTGTATTCCTTTTACATACACATTGACGATGAAACACTGAAATTACATCGGAATTAAATACAAAAGGCACAATGCCGCCTTAAATGCAAGAAGAGTGAGACTTTTTAAAGTCTGTGCTTTGATCCTTTCCTATGAGACTAGTATTAGTTTCCGATACACCACTGCAGGTTCAATGTATTCCCTTTACAAACACATTAACGGTGAAACACTGATATTACATCGGAATTAAATAGAAAAGGCACAATGCCGCCTTAAGTGCAAGAAGAGTGAGACTTCTTAGAGTCTGTAATTTGATCCTTTCCTGTGAGACCGGTATTCGTCTCCGATACACCACTGCATGTTCAATGTATTCCTTTTACATACACATTGACGATGAAACACTGATATTACTTCGGAATTAAATACAAAAGGCACAATGCCACCTTAAGTACAAATGGAGTGAGACTTCTTAGAGTCTGTGCTTTGACGCTTTCCTGTGAGACCAGTATTCGTTTCCGATACACCACTGCAGGGTCAATGTATTCCTTTTACCTTCACATAAACGACGAAACACAGAAATCGCGCCGGAATTAAATACAAAAGGCACAATGTCGCCTTAAGTACAAGCATAGAGACTCTTCTAACAGTCTGTGCTTTGATCCTTTCCTGTGAGAGTTTCCGATACACCACTGCAGGTTCAATGTATTCCTTTTACATACACATTGACGATGAAACACTGAAATTACATCGGAATTAAATACAAAATGCACAATGCCACTTAAGTGCAAAAGGAGTGAGACTTCTTATAGTCTGTGCTTTGATCCTTTCCTATGAGACCAGTATTAGTTTCCGATACACCACTGCAGGTTCAATGTATTCCTTTTACATACACATTGACGATGAAACACTGAAATTACATCTGAATTGAATACAAAAGGCAGAATGCCACCGTAAGTGCAAAAGGTGAGAGACTTCTTCCAGTCTGTGCCTTGATCCTTTCCTATGAGACCAGTATTAGTTTCCGATACACCACTGCAGGTTCAATGTAATCCTTTTACATATATATTGACGATGAAACACTGAAATTACGTCGGAATTAAATACAAAAGGCACAATGCCGCATTAAGTGCAAGAAGAGTGAGACTTCTTAGAGTCTGTGATTTGATCCTTTCCTGTGAGACCAGTATTCGTTTCCGATACACCACTGCAGGTTCAATGTATTCCTTGGACCTTCACATTAACGACGAAACATAGAAATCTCGACGGAATTATATACAAAAGGCACAATGCCGCCTTAAGTACAAGAATAGAGAGTCTTCTTAGAGTCTGTGCTTTGATCCTTTCCTATGAGACCAGTATTAGTTTCCGATACACTACTGCAGGTTCAATGTATTCCTTTTACATACACATTGACGATGAAACACCGATATTACATCGGAATTAAATACAAAAGGCACAATGCCACCTTAAGTACAAAAGGAGTGAGACTTCTTAGAGTCTGTGCTTTGATCCTTTCCTATGAGTCCAGTATTAGTTTCCGATTCACCACTGCAGGTTCAATGAATTCCTTTTACATACACATTGACGATGAAACACTGAAATTACAACGGAATTAAATACAAAAGGCACAATGCCGCCTTAAGTGCAAGAAGAGTGAGACTTCTTAGAGTCTGTGATTTGATCCTTTCCTGTAAGACCAGTATTCGTTTCCGATACACCACTGCAGGTTCAATGTATTCCTTTTACATACACATTGACGATGAACCACTGAAATTACATCGGAATTAAATACAAAAGGCACAATGCCGCCTTAAATGCAAGATGAGTGAGACTTCTTAAAGTCCGTGCTTTGATCCTTTCCTATGAGACCAGTATTACTTTCCGATACACCACTGCAGGTTCAATATACTCTTTTTACAAACACACTGACGATGAAACACTGAAATTAAATCGGAATTAAATACAAAAGGCACAATGCCGCCTTAAGTGCAAGAAGAGTGAGACTTCTTAGAGTCTGTGATTTGATACTTTCCTGTGAGACCAGTATTCATTTCCGATACACCACTGCAGGTTCAATGTATTCCTTGGACCTTCACATTAACGACGAAACACAGAAATCGCGTCGGAATTAAATACAAAAGGCACAATGCCGCTTTAAGTACAAGAATAGTGACTCTTCTTACAGTCGGTGCTTTGATCCTTTCCTGTGAGACCAGTATTAGTTTCCGATACACCACTGCAGGTTCTATGTATTCCTTGGACATTCACATTGACGACGAAACACTGAAATTACATCGGAATTAAATACAAAAAAAGCACAATGCCGCCTTAAGTGCAAGAAGAGTGAGACTTCTTAGAGTCTGTGCTTCGATCCTTTCCTATGAGACCAGTATTAGTTTCCGATACGCCACAGCTGGTTCAATGTATTCCTTTTACATCCACATTGACGATGAAACACAGAAATTACATCGGAATTAAATAGAAAAGGCACAATGTCGCCTTAAGGACAAGAACGGAGACTCTTCTTACAGTCTGAGCTTTGATCCTTTCCTGTTAAACCAGTATTAGTTTCCGATACACCACTGCACGTTCAATGTATTCCTTGGACATTTTCAATGACGATGAAACACTGAAATTACTTCGGAATTAAATACAAAAGGCACAATGCCGCCTTAAGTGCAAGAAGAGTGAGACTTTTTAGAGTCTGTGCTTTGATCTTTTCCTGTGAGACCAGTATTAGTTTCCGATACACCACTGCAGGTTCAATGTATTCCTTTCACAAACACATTGACGATGAAACACAGAAATTACATAGGAATTAAATACAAAGGGCACCATGCCGCCTTAAGTGCAAGAAGAGTGAGACTTTTTAGAGTCTGTGCTTTGATCCTTTCCTATGAGACCAGTATTATTTTCAGATACACACCTGCAGGTTCAATGTATTCCTTGGACCTTCACCTTGACGGCAAATCACAGAAATCGCATCGGAATTAAATACAAACGGCACAATGCCGCTTTAAGTACAAGAATATAGACTCTTCTTACAGTCGGTGCTTTGATCCTTTCCTGTGAGACAAGTATTAGTTTCCGATACACCACTGCAGGTTCAATGTATTCCTTGGACATTCACATTGACGATGCAACACTGAAATAACATCGGAATTCACAACAAATGCACAATGCCGTCTTAAATGCAAGAAGAGTGAGACTTCTTAGATTCTGTGCTTTGATCCTTTCCTATGAGACCAGTATTAGTTTCCGATACACCACTGCAGGTTCAATGTATTCCTTGGACCTTCACATTGACGGCAAATCACAGAAATCGCATCGGAATGAAATGACAAACGGCACAATGCCACCTTAAGTACAAGAATATAGACTCTTTTTACACTCGGTGCTTTGATCCTTTCCTGTGAGACAAGTATTAGTTTGCGATACACCTCTGCAGGTTCAATGTATTCCTTGGACATTCACATTGACGATGAAACACTGAAATTACATCGGAATTAAATACAAAAGGCACATTGCCGCCTTAAATGCAAGAAGATTGAGACTTCTTAGCGTCTGTGCTTTGATCCTTTCCTATGAGACCAGTATTAGTTTCCGATACACCACTGCAGGTTCAATGTAATCCTTTTACATACACATTGACGATGAAACACTGAAATTACATCGGAATTAAATACAAAGGGCGGACTGATGCTTTAAGTGCAAGAAGAGTGAGACTTCTTAGAGTCTGTGTTTTGATCCTTTCCTGTGAGACCAGTATTAGTTTCCGATACATTACTGCAGGTTCAACGTATTCCTTGGACCTTAACATTAACGATGAAACACAGAAATCGCGTCGGAATTAAATACAAAAGGCACAATGCCGCCTTAAGTACAAGAATAGAGACCCTTCTTACAGTCGGTGCTTTGATCCTTTCCTGTGAGACCAGTATTAGTTTCCGATACACCACTGCAGGTTCTATGTATTCCTTGGACATTCACATTGACGACGAAACACTGAAATTACATCGGAATTAAATACAAAAAAAGCACAATGCCGCCTTAAGTGCAAGAAGAGTGAGACTTCTTAAAGTCTGTGCTTTGATCCTTTCCTATGAGACCAGTATTCGTTTCCGATACACCACTGCAGGTTCAATGTATTCCTTGGACCTTCACATTAACGACGAAACACAGAAATCTCGTCGGAATTATATACAAAAGGCACAATGCCGCCTTAAGTACAAGAATAGAGAGTCTTCTTAGAGTCTGTGCTTTGATCCTTTCCATTGCGACCAGTATTAGTTTCCGATACACCACTGCAGGTTCAATGTATTCCTTTTACATACACATTGACGATGAAACACTGATATTACTTCGGAATTAAATACAAAAGGCACAACGCCACCTTAAGTACAAATGGAGTGAGACTTCTTAGAGTCTGTGCTTTGACCCTTTCCTGTGAGACCAGTATTCGTTTCCGATACACCACTGCAGGTTCAATGTATTCCTTTTACCTTCACATTAACGACGAAACACAGAAATCGCGCCGGAATTAAATACAAAAGGCACAATGTCGCCTTAAGTACAAGAATAGAGACTCTTCTAACAGTCTGTGCTTTGATCCTTTCCTGTGAGAGTTTCCGATACACCACTGCAGGTTCAATGTATTCCTTTTACATACACATTGACGATGAAACACTGAAATTACATCGGAATTAAATACAAAATGCACAATGCCACTTAAGTTCAAAAGGAGTGAGACTTCTTATAGTCTGTGCTTTGATCCTTTCCTATGGGACCAGTATTAGTTTCCGATACACCACTGCAGGTTCAATGTATTCCTTTTACATACACATTGACGATGAAACACTGAAATTACAACTGAATTAAATACAAAAGGCAGAATGCCACCGTAAGTGTAAAATGTGAGAGACTTCTTCCAGTCTGTGCTTTGATCCTTTCCTATGAGACCAGTATTAGTTTCCGATACACCACTGCAGGTTCAATGTAATCCTTTTACATACATAATGACGATGAAACACTGAAATTACATCGGAATTAATTACAAAAGGCACAATGCCGCATTAAGTGCAAGAAGAGTGAGACTTCTTAGAGTCTGTGATATGATCCTTTCCTGTGAGACCAGTATTCGTTTCCGATACACCACTGCAGGTTCAATGTATTCCTTGGACCTTCACATTAACGACGAAACACAGAAATCTCGTCGGAATTATATACAAAAGGCACAATGCCGCCTTAAGTACAAGAATTGAGAGTCTTCTTAGAGTCTGTGCTTTGATCCTTTCCTGTGCGACCAGTATTAGTTTCCGATACACCACAGCAGGTTCTATGTTTTCCCTGGATATTCACATTGACGATGAAACACTGAAATTACATCGGAATTAAATACAAAATGCACAATGCCACCTTAAGTGCAAAAGGAGTTAGACTTCTTATACTCTGTGCTTTGATCCTTTCCTATGAGACCAGTATTAGTTTCCGATACACTACTGCAGGTTCAATGTATTCCTTTTACATACACATTGACGATGAAACACCGATATTACATCGGAATTAAATACAAAAGGCACAATGCCACCTTAAGTACAAAAGGAGTGAGACTTCTTAGGGTCTGTGCTTTGATCCTTTCCTATGAGTCCAGTATTAGTTTCCGATACACCACTGCAGGTTCGATGAATTCCTTTTACATACACATTGACGATGAAACACTGAAATTACAACGGAATTAAATACAAAAGGCACAATGCCGCCTTAAGTGCAAGAAGAGTGAGACCTCTTAGAGTCTGTGCTTTGACCCTTTCTGTGAGACCAGTGTTAGTTTCCGATACTCCACTGCAGTTTCAATGTATTCCTTGGACCTACACATTGGCGATGAAACACAGAAATCGCATCGGAATTAAATACAAAAGGCACAATGCCGCCTTAAGTACAAGAATAAAGACTCTTCTTACAGTCGGTGCTTTGAGCATTCCCTGTGAGACCAGTATTAGTTTCCGATACACCACTGCAGGTTCAAGATATTCCATGGACCTTCACATTGACGATGAAACGCAGAAATCGCATCGGAATTAAACACAAAAGGCACAATGCCGCCTTAAGTACAAGAATAGAGACTCTTCTTACAGTCGGTGCTTTGATCCTTTCCTGTGAGACCAGTATTAGTTTCCGATACACCACTGCAGGTTCAATGTATTCCTTGGACTGTCACATTGACGATGAAACACTGAAATTACAACGGAATTAAATACAAAAGGCACAATGCCGCCTTAAATGCAAGAAGAGTGAGACTTCTTAGAGTCTGTACTTTGATCCTTTCCTATGATACCAGTATTAGTTTCCGATATACCACTGCAGGTTCAATGAATTCCTTTTACATACACATTGACGATGAAACACTGAAATTACATCGGAATTAAATACAACAGGCACAATGCAGCCTTAAGTGCAAGAAGAGTGGGACTTCTTAGAGTCAGTGCTTTGATCATTTCCTGTGAGACCAGTATTGGTTTCCGATACACCACTGCAGATTCAATGTATTCCTTGAATCTTCACATTGACGATGAAACACAGAAATCGCATCGGAATTATATACAAAAGGCACAACGCCGCCTTAAGTACAAGAATTGACACTCTTCTTAAAGTCGGTGCTTTGATCCTTTCCTGTGAGACCAGTTTTAGTTTCCGATACAACACTGCAGGTCCAATGTATTGCTTGGACCTTCACATTGACGATGAAACACAGAAAACGCATCGGGATTATATACAAAAGGCACAACGCCGCCTTAAGTACAAGAATAGAGACTCTTCTTACAGTCGGTGCTCTGATCCTTTCCTGTGAGTCCAGTATTAGTTTCCGAAACACCACTGCAGGTTCAATGTATCCCTTTTACATACACATTGACGATGAAACACTGAAATTACATCGGAATGAAATACAAAGGGCACAATGTCGCCTTAAATGCAAGAAGAGCGCGACTTCTTAGAGTCAGTGCTTTGATCCTTTCCTATGAAACCAGTATGAGTTTCCGATACACCACTGCAGGTTCAATGTATTCCTTTTACATACTCATTGACGATGATACACTGAAATCACATTGGAATTAAAAACAAAAGGCACAATGCCGCCTTAAATGCAAGAAGAGTGGGACTTCTTAGAGTCTGTGCTTTGATCCTTTCCTATGAGAACAGTATTAGTTTCCGACACACCACTGCAGGTTCAATGTATTCCTTTTACATACACATTGACGATGAAACACTGAAATTATATCGGGATTAAATATAAAAGGCACAATGCCGCCTTAAATGCTAGAAGAGTGAGACCGCTTACAGTCTGTGCTTTGATCCTTTCCTAAGAGACCAGTATTAGTTTCCGATACACCACTGCAGGTTCAATGAATTCCTTTTACATACACATTGACGATGAAACACTGAAATTACATAAGAATTAAATACAAAAGGCACAATTCCGCCTTAAATGCAAGGAGAGTGAGACTTCTTAAAGTCTGTGCTTTGATTCTTTCCTATGAGACCAGTATAGTTTCCGATACACCACTGCCGGTTCAATGTATTCCTTGGAAATTCACATTGGTGATGAAACACAGATATCGCATCGCAATTAAATACAAAAGGCACAATGCCGCCTTAAGTACTAGAAAAGAGACTATTCTTACAGTCGGTGTTTTGATCCTTTCCTGTGAGACCAGTATTAGTTTCCGATACACCACTGCACGTCAGTGTATTCCTTGGACATTCCCAATGACGATGAAACACTGAAATTACTTCGGAAGTAATTACAAAAGGCACAATGCCGCCTTAAGTGCAAGAAGAGTGAGACTTCTTAGAGTCTGTGCTTCGATCCTTTCCTATGAGACCAGTATTAGTTTCCGATACGCCACAGCTGGTTCAATGTATTCCTTTTACATCCACATTGACGATGAAACACAGAAATTACATCGGAATTAAATAGAAAAGGCACAATGTCGCCTTAAGGACAAGAACGGAGACTCTTCTTACAGTCTGAGCTTTGATCCTTTCCTGTGAGACCAGTATTAGTTTCCGATACACCACTGCACGTTCAATGTATTCCTTGGACATTCCCAATGACGATGAAACACTGAAATTACTTCGGAATTAAATACAAAAGGCACAATGCCGCCTTAAGTGCAAGAAGAGTGAGACTTTTTAGAGTCTGTGCTTTGATCTTTTCCTGTGAGACCAGTATTAGTTTCCGATACACCACTGCAGGTTCAATGTATTCCTTTCACAAACACATTGACGATGAAACACTGAAATTACATAGAAATTAAATACAAAGGGCACAATGCCGCCTTAAGTGCAAGAAGAGTGAGACTTTTTAGAGTCTGTGCTTTGATCCTTTCCTATGAGACCAGTATTATTTTCCGATACACACCTGCAGGTTCAATGTATTCCTTGGACCTTCACCTTGACGGCAAATCACAGAAATCGCATCGGAATTAAATACAAACGGCACAATGCCGCTTTAAGTACAAGAATATAGACTCTTCTTACAGTCGGTGCTTTGATCCTTTCCTGTGAGACAAGTATTAGTTTCCGATACACCACTGCAGGTTCAATGTATTCCTTGGACATTCACATTGACGATGCAACACTGAAATAACATCGGAATTCACAACAAATGCACAATGCCGTCTTAAATGCAAGAAGAGTGAGACTTCTTAGAGTCTGTGCTTTGATCCTTTCCTATGAGACCAGTATTATTTTCCGATACACCACTGCAGGTTCAATGTATTCCTTGGATCTTCACATTGACGGCAAATCACAGAAATCGCATCGGAATGAAATGACAAACGGCACAATGCCGCCTTAAGTACAAGAATATAGACTCTTTTTACAGTCGGTGCTTTGATCCTTTCCTGTGAGACAAGTATTAGTTTGCGATACACCACTGCAGGTTCAATGTATTCATTGGACATTCACATTGACGATGAAACACTGAAATTACATCGGAATTAAATACAAAAGGCACATTGCCCCCTTAAATGCAAGAAGATTGAGACTTCTTAGCGACTGTGCTTTGATCCTTTCCTATGAGATCAGTATTAGTTTCCGATACACCACTGCAGATTCAATGTAATCCTTTTACATACACATTGACGATGAAACACTGAAATTACATCGGAATTAAATACAAAGGGCGGAATGATGCCTTAAGTGCAAGATGAGTGAGACTTCTTAGAGTCTGTGTTTTGATCCTTTCCTGTGAGACCAGTATTAGTTTCCGATACACCAATGCAGGTTCTATGTATTCCTTGGACATTCACATTGACGACGAAACACTGAAATTACATCGGAATTAAATACAAAATGCACAAGCCACCTTAAGTGCAAAAGGAGTGAGACTTCTTAGAGTCTGTGCTCTGATCCTTTCCTATGAGACCAGTATTAGTTTCCGATACACCACTGCAGGTTCAATGTATTCCTTTTACATACACATTGACGATGAAACACTGAAATTACATCGGAATTAAATACAAAAGGCACAATGCCGCCTAAGTTCAAGAAGAGTGAGACTTCTTAGAGTCTGTGCTTTCATCCATTCCTGTGAGACCAGTATTAGTTACCGATACCCCACTGCAGGTTCAATGAATTCCTTTTACATACACATTGACGATGAAACACTGAAATTGAATCGGACTTAAATACAAAAGGTAAAATGCCGCCTTAAATAGAAGTAGAGTGAGACTTCTTAGAGTCTGTGCTTTGATTCTTTCCTATGAGACCAGTACTAGTTCCGATACACCACTGCAGGTTCAATATATTCCTTTTACATATACATTGACGATGAAACACTGAATTTACATCGGAATTAAATACAAAAGGCACAATGCCACCTTAAGTGTAAAAGGAGTGAGACTTCTTAGAGTCTGTGCTTTGATCCTTTCCTATGTGAGCAGTATTAGTTTCCGATACACCACTGCTAGTTCAATGTATTCCTTTTACTTACATATTGACGATGAATCAGTGAAATTACATCGGAATTAAATACAAAAGGCACAATGCCGCCTTAAGTGCAAGAGGAGTGAGCCTTCTTAGAGTCTGTGCTTTGATCCTTTCCTGTGAGACCAATTATAGTTTCCGATACACCACTGCAGGTACAATGTATTCCTTGGACCTTCACATTAACGATGAAACACAGAAATCGCGTCGGAATTAAATACAAAAGACACAATGCCACCTTTAGTAACAAGATTAGAGACTGTTCTTACAGTCGGTGCTTTGATCCTTTCCAGTGAGACCAGTATTAGTTTTCGATACACCACTGCTGGTTCAATGGATTCCTCGGACCTTCACATTTACGATGAAACACAGAAATCGCATCGGAATTAAATACAAAAGGCACAACGCCGCTTTAAGTAGAAGAATTAAGACTCTACTTACAGTCGGTGTTTGATCCTTTCCTGTGAGACCAGTATTAGTTTCAGATACACCACTGCTGGTTTTATGTATTCCTTGGACCTTCATATTGGCGATGAAACACAAAAATCGCATCGGAATTAAATACAAAAGGCTCAACGCCGCCTTAAGTAGAAGAATTGAGACTCTTCTTACAGTCGGTGCTTTGATCCTTTCCTGTGAGTCCAGTATTAGTTTCCAATACACCACTGCTGGTTCTATGAATTCCTTGGACATTCACATTGACGATGAAACACTGAAATTACATCCGAATTAAAAACAAAAGGCACAATGCCGCCTTAAATGCAAGAAAAGTGATACTTCTTAGAGTCTGTGCTTTGATCCTTTCCTATGAGACCAGTATTAGTTTCCGATACACCACTGCAGGTTCAATGTATTCCTTGGACCTTCACATTGACGATGAAACACAGAAATCGAATCGGAATTAAATACAAAAGGCACAACGCCGCTTTAAGTACAAGAATTAAGACTCTACTCACAGTCGGTGCTTTGATCCTTTCCTGTGAGACCAGTTTTAGTTTCAGATACACCACTGCTGGTTTTATGTATTCCTTGGACCTTCACATTGACGATGAATCACAAATATCCCATCGGAATTAAATACATAAGGCTCAACGCCGCCTTAAGTAGAAGAATTGAGACTCTTCTTACAGTCGGTGCTTTGATCCTTTCCTGTGAGACCAGTATTAGTTTCCGATACGCCACTGCAGGTTCAATGTATTCCT